>NW_027052710.1:1495884-1536095 GCF_011386835.1 Chrysemys picta bellii
TCCTCTTCCCCCAACCCCTCTTGCACCCAGCTGTGGCATCCGTCACACCCCCACCTCTTCCCTCCGGAGGGTCAGGAAGGCTCCAGCTGGAGTGTCGTGCAGGGCTGTTTGCTAACAGTGAACGCTGTGCGGTCCTTTGTGTCCATCTCCTTTCCCTCTCCCCCTCCCTGAACCCCCGGCACCGGTGATCCCACAGTGAACAGGTCTGTCTATGGGCTTGTCGGCCAGTTTGGCTGCACCCAGCCCCAAGAGTTGCTATACTCCCAGAATGCATTGCCAGTGCCTCCTGGATGCTGTTGGTGTCATGTCTCCTGTGGGGCCATCAGCAGGAGGGAGCAGGTGCTGAGCCAGGGCTGGTCTCACACCCCACTCCTAATAGGGCTCTGGGATCTTTCAAGCCCCTTCTACCCTAGAAAAGTGGCTGACAGCTGTTGTGCCCCTGAAATGGAGACTGGAAGCAGCTCGTGTGGCTGGAACAAGCCCCGTCCTGTGCTCCGGTGTAGAAGGTGCAACTGGCAGTAAAACCATTCTCAGCACCAGTGCAGATGGGGCTCGGGTCCGATCCTTTCTGGGCAGTGCCTGCAGGAGGCTGCCTCCCCTCTGGCCTGATGGATGATTTCCCTGCCTGTGAAGCCCTGGTCTGTTTTAGGTGCCACTTTGTGACCACTGGGTAACTCCCTAACTGCCAAAGGGGCTTAGGCATCCGGGCGGACAAGCGTGATGCTTGATGCATTTTGGAGCAGCCCCTGCAGTTACTGGAAGTCTTGGCTCTGACTCCTGTGGGGTTGGGAGCGAAGTCCCCGCCCCGCTTTGCTGTTTGGGCTGCATGGATTCTGACGGGACCCCTCCAACGTCCGTAGCATCCCGCCACTCCTCAGCACAGCTTTAATAACCAAGAGGGAGCCGCACGGAGGCCTCACGCCACTCTGACCTCAATGGGCCAAATTCACCTCTGGTGCAACTTCGCTGCTTTCATTACGAACACTTTCCTGGCCTGGGGTCTCAGTGTGCTTTGCAAACACTGCTGGATCCAATTTCCTGGCTCTGTGTGAGGCTGGTCAGTGTGATTAGCCCCATTGAGCGGGTGGGGAAACTGAGGCATAGCGAGGTTGAGGCAAGGTCACATGATGGGTCAGTGGGATTACAACCCTGAGTGTTGATTTGTAAGGGTCTAGTCTTGTCCCTGGCTTTATTTTAATCTTCTGTGAACATAGATCTGCTGGGCCTTATCCTACCCACCTGAGGCATGACAGTAACTGACTAGAATGGCACCATCTGTCTGGCCTCATTAGTGCTGTAATACTGTAATCATTAGACACATGATCAGGCAAGTTCGTTAGTTATACAGGGTAATCGTGTGGCTATTTCCATCTCTAATTTGTTATTGGGAGCTCTCAAGAATGCAGCTGAGACAAGGCATGGAGCGAGCATTACAGGGGCTGTGCAAGGTGGACAAATCTGTGTTCTGCTAATCCTATTGGATGTTTCTTCCATCTCTAATGTCAGTAGGTCTCGTCCCGTCCATCTGCCTGCTCTCCGGCCAGCACAGGTTTAGGAACTGGCATAGTCCAGTTTCCCATTTCCAATAGGGGGCAGCTCCAGCTGCTTCAGAGGAAGGTAGAAGTTGGAAATTAAGGAATAACCTGCCCACAGAAAGTTTCTTCCTGACCCTCATCGCTTAGAAGTTGGCTCATGCCCTGAAGCATGAGGATTTATAATTTTTTTTTTAAAGAACCTTCTCAAATTATCACTATCTTTGTAAATATCCAGCCCTCTTTTGAGTCCAACTAAACTCTTGGCATCTGGGCTATGTGATAGCCTGTGGAACTCATTGCTAACTCTGTGCTGGGTAATAAAGGATTATTCTCTTCTTATATTCTTCATGACTTTTGTTCTGCATTTCCTGATGTTCAGTCTCGATTTTCTTTGCTCAGTTTTATCCCAGTGCTCCTAGCTCTCATGCCCTTGCCCCATCCTTCCCTGTCACACTGACCAAAAATGTTTCTCTCTCTCTCACACACACACACACACACACACACACACACACACACACACACACACACACACACACACACACACAGCCCCTCCACCCCCATCATTTTTGTCAAAAAGCCTTTTTTTTTTTTGGTCCAGGGGGACAGGGAAGGAAACGTCTTTGGGGAGAAAGAACGCGAGCGGCCCCAGTGCTGAGCCCTTCTGAAAATCTGAACCTTGCTGTGGTCGCTGAGCTCTGTCTGGAAATTCTGGCCCAAAGGGCCCAGTTGAGCCTTCTGCTGTTTGTAGGCTTTAAACAAAGTGCCAGCCTGGGAACCCTGGAGAAAAGCCCCCACTTAGTGAGACTTTGGTGCTGGCATAATCTGATACCCTTTCCCATCCTTCAGTGATACACAAACTATCCACAGAGGATTCTTTCCCAGGTGTCTGGCTCGTGGGTCTTGCCCACATGCTCAGGGTCTACCTGGTCACCAGATTTGGGGTTTAGAGGGAATTTTCCCCGGGTCAGATTGGCAGAGACCCTGGGAGGTTTTTGCCTTCCTCTGGAGCATGGGGCACTTGCAGATTTAAACTAGTGTAAATAGTGGATTCTCTAACTTGAAGTCTTTAAACCATGATTTGAGGACTTCAGTAACTCAGCCAGTGGTTAGGGGTCTATTACAGGAGTGGGTGGGGTTTTGCGGCCTGCGATGTGCGGGAGGCCAGGTGAGATGATCAAGATGGCCCCTTCTGGCCTTAAAGTCTGAGGCTACATCTTCACTACGGGGGGGGGGGGGGGGGTGTTGTCGATTTAAGATACGCAAATTCAGCTACGCGAATAGCGCAGCTGAATTCGACGTATCGCAGCCGACTTAACCCGCTGTAGGGACGGCGGCAAAATCGACCTCTGCGGCTTCCCGTCGACGGCGCTTACTCCCACCTCCGCTGGTGGAGTAAGAGCGTCGATTCGGGGATCGATTGTCGCATCCCAACGGGACGCGATAAATCGATCCCCGAGAGGTCGATTTCTACCCGCCGATTTAGGCGGGTAGTGTAGACCCAGCCTGAGTCTATAACACCTAGCGCTTACACAGTGTCTTTCATCCAGAGATTTCAAAGAGCTTTACAAAGGTATTTGATATCATTACCCCTGCTTTACAGATGGGGAAACTGAGGCACAGAGTGGCCATGCAGGATTTGCTTCACCTATTGCTAAAGTACATTAAACAGTAGCTGATGATAATATCGGACACTATTTGATAAGCCCCACTTAGTGAGAGGGTGGTGGTATTAATCATGTGGTCCATTCTATTGGCTTCCATGGCTTTAAAGGAATTAATATAAGTATTTATAAAACAGCCAATGAGGGAAGTTTTGTCAACAAGTCTCCAAAAAGAGTTTTTATCAGGGTATTTGGTGTCATGTTTTTTCTCCCTGATTCTTCCCAGGCAAGCCAGCTTCAGAGCTGCCAGGCCGATCCCCTGAAAATAGGAGACTTTAAAATCTCAGCAAAAGCAGCTGTTTTGCCAAGCAAAGCTGCAGGTCATTTTGTTAGCAGTACATTTCTCTTTGTTGATTCCTGTGTAACAGCAGAATTTTAGGTGTGTGTGTGAAATTACGACTAATTGATCTGATTTGGGTTGTGCGGATGCTGGGGTGGCGCTGATGGCCTGTGAGCTACATAGGTCAGACTGGCTCATGGTCTCTTCTGGCCTTCAGCGCTGTGATTTAGAAGGTAATCAAGAACTTGAGAGTGAGTACTGAAAAGACCCTTAGCAGAGCTCTTCCCTTCCTGGATCAGATTGGGTTGATTTTCATCTCTGGCTTCCCCGGTCTCGCTCGTGTGGAGTTTGTATTGTCTCTTTCCCTTGTCTGCTTTGATTAGCAATATTCGGATTACCCCGGGGTTTATTTTTAATGACTCTTTTTGGGCAAAAATGTTTAAGCCTCGAATTTGTACGATGGGAAACTGCGTCAAGGGAGCTTTTAATGATGTGGATTGAACATGTGCACTGCAGTAGTCTATCTGACAAAGGAACAATGAGTTATTCAGGCTGGGAGCTGACATCAGATGAATTCAGGCTGGACATAAAGCACAGGTTTGTGTTTTATTTGAACAGTGAGGGTAAGTAGACACCAGAACCACTTACCCAGGGCTGTGGTGAATACTCCATCCCTTGAAACTTTGAAATCAAGAATGTGCATCTCCAATACATCTGCTTTAGCTCACCCACATGTCATGGGATTGATTCCGAAGTTACTGGGGAAAGCCTGTGTTATGCCGGAGATGAGACTGTCTGATCAGAATGGTCCCTCTAGGAATTTATAATGAACATTTTAAATGAGTGAGCATGCATTCTTCTAGATCCCTGAATTGGGTGTGCAGTCTGGGGCTGTGCGCAGATGTGGGGGCTACGTACCTATGCCTTGCAGATTGAGGAGCTGCATGTCTAAACCAGGTGTCACCTGTCCTAGTAGTTTGTACGTGCCCAGGTCATCCAAACCCGTATTCCAGTTAGGACTCTCGGATGCACCCACTGCCATAAATTAGCAGCTGGAACCCCTACGTCTCTAATGGGGTGAGGGGTTGCAAGCAGTAAAGGAGTGGGAGAGAGCTCTGGAAGGAGAAATAATCCACCCGAGGGCCCAAGTTGCCCTGGGAACAGTCTTTGGGGAGCATCCAGCATCTTCTGACCTGACCCACTTATTGTGCAAATGAAAATGGGAGCTGGTCAACACAAACTTGCAATAGCAGCCACGGATTTGGGGTGCCTCTGCTTCTGGGGGGCCCAGCCTGAGACACAGTGGGCCTTGATTGTTTTTTTTTCCAGAAGGTTTGAGCACAAGGAAATCCAGCTGACGTCAGTGGGAGCTGCGGGACAGTCAGTACCTCTGGGAATTGGGCCCCAATTGTCTCAAAATGGGCTCCCCAGAAAGAGAAGCCTCCAGAATCAGAGGCCAGTGCTGAAAACATGGGTCTTGCTCTTTCTAGCAGAATGTGAGGAGGAGGAGGGAGAAAGGCGTCTGACTAGGCCAGGGAGCCATTAATAAATAGGAAAGGTGCTTCTAAGACTTCTGTTAGCCTTGGGCAGGGCCGTGTTTCCTTGTGCTCGTCATCTGTCAGCAGCCGCCTGTGGTCTCTTGTCTCACAATTGATCATCAGCTCTTTGGGGCAGGGACCCTCTTCTTGTTCTGTGTTTGTACAGCGCCTGGCCCCAGGGGGTCATGATCCATAACTTGGGCTCCTATGACTGTTACTTTGTGTAGTTAAGCAGCTGCTGCCAGGTTGCAGCCCAGAGGTGGCTGCATTTCACTGGTGGGCAAGGTGGTCCCCCTTGCTGCAGGGATGCAGGGTGCTCTGGGAGAAGTAAGATTGTTGTGTCTTCAGTTGTCTGTCTTCTCCCGCTGGCAGGATCCGTCCCCAGCTGTCAAAGGAGAAGATTGAGGGATGCCACATCTACACTTCAGTGATGCCTGGGGAGCCCCAGGTTCTGCTGGGAAAGGACAAGGCGTTCATCTATGACTTTGTGTTCGACCTGGACACGTGGCAGGAGCGGCTCTACACCACCTGCGTCAGCAAACTCATCGAGGGCTGCTTCCAAGGCTACAATGCCACTGTGCTGGCGTATGGCCAGGTACCGGCTGTCCCCGTCCTGTGTCTCGGCGGTAAACCTGGGCTGTTGCACTGAAGCCAGGCTCGGCTGTTAGTAGTTGTGGGCTATCTGGCTGCACCAGCAAAGCCATGCGGGAAGGTGCTTGGCTGGGCCTGCAGGTCGGAGTTGAGGCTCGTTGGTGGGGTGCAGGGGCAGAGGCCCAGGACTGGAATATTGGGGGGGCTGTGGGTTGGGATTTTGGGACATCAAGAGAGCTGTTGGGGAATAGTCAGGGAGGGGTGGGGGCAGGTTGGGTTTGGCAGCCCAGGGCTGGAGCTGCAGGGGGCTGCTCTTAGGCTGATGCGCCCTGGGGCTGTCTAAGTGCCCGTCCTGTGCCCTTTCAGACCGGCGCTGGGAAGACGTACACCATGGGCACCGGCTTTGACACAAACATCTCGGAAGAGGAGCACGGGATCATCCCGCGGGCCATCTCCCACCTCTTCAGCGGCATCGAGCAGCGCAAGCGGGCAGCGCAGGAGCGTGGCACAGCCGTGCCAGAGTTTAAAGTCAGCGCCCAGTTCCTGGAGGTGGGTGTGAGCGAGGGGGGAGCAAGCTGGGTCCCCGGAACACGAGGAGCTGCCATTCCCGCACCCCGGAACAGGGTATGGGTGGGGGTGTCTGTCCCAGCGACCGCAAGCCACAGCTACTCATGCACTGCTTCAGGGGGGCACGTGCTGTGGGTCCTACATAAAATGGTGCTGACTGTTTATGTTCTGGCTTCTCTGGGAGGCAGTGGTGCTGGTTATCTGTGCCCCCTCTGTGTCTGGGAGCTGGAGGGCTGGCTCCACTGCAGTCCGTGTACTCTGCATCCACTTGTCTGCATCCAGATTTGGGCCAAAGTCCAGTTGCTGTACAAAGGATGTAGGTTTTCCCAGCCTTCCCCAGCTGAGCAGGAATTCTCAAGCGCCTTCCACTCCATCTATTGCTTCAGGCTTTCTCATAACCTTGAAAGTAACGTACTGGCCCTTCCCACCTCTTTGCCCTGTTTCTCAGTCTCCAGAGCCTGCTTTTAGCATGTTCCTATCATTATCCAAACCTTTCTTATTGCACCTTTCATCTAGAACGATCCCATCATGCCTTGCAGACTGTGTACTTTGTGATTGCTTCAGCTCTTACCCACATGCAGCTAGTTCTGGGGTGGAATGTGAAAAAAACAAATGCAGCTTCCATCAGCAGTTCAGGACAGGAATGGGTTTAGAATGACTTATCCGGGCGAATGCAGGAAGGCTGTATATAGCTAGCCCCACTGTTCTGACAAAGTTTCTATTTTGTTAATGCCCCAAACGCATGTGGAAAAGCCAGGAGCTTTTCAAAGGGTTGGCTTTGCATTTTACTTTCAGATCATGTTGATAGAGAAACGTGTGCTGTGGTATAATCGATCCAGACTATGCCATCCTTGTGTTTAGTGACTAGAGCTGGGTGAGAGGGATTTTTGTGAAATCACAAAACCACCGTGACACTATTTGGCAAATCACTTTTGCGTAATTTCATGGAATCCTGAAACTTGAGCTTTTTTTTAGAATATATTCCACACGATATGCATCCGAAGAAGTGGGCTGTAGCCCACGAAAGCTTATGCTCTAATAAATTTGTTGTCGCTAAAGTGCCACAAGTACTCCTGTTCTTTTTTTAGAATGTGTAAAATCTCAAGTGATCTGAAAACTAGTCCCACTTCAACATAGAAATGCCTCCCCTGTTGGAAAAGTGTAGAGGAGAAAGCATCTGCTGTGAGGCTATATAGCCTAGAAAGGACTGAAAGACTGGGAGCAGGGAGGTCCTGAGTCTAATCCCACTGCTGACACAGTGCCCTCAATGATCCTTGTATAGCTATCCCTTCAGAGGAGTATTTTCTTGGGCTTCACAACACCTTGATGAATTAGATAAATACCAACGGTCCATTTTACAATGGAGGTACAGATAGTGACTGGCCAAAGATCAGGCAAGCCTGGGTCCGAACCAGAAGTGGATTGCACATCTCCAGATGATCAGGCCCAAACCACTAGAGCACAGAGTTCCCCCTGGAAAGTCTCTGAGCTCCATTTTCTCCATCTGGGCAAAGAGTTGAGACCCGTATGACTTCAGATCCCTATACCTGGCTGGGTAAGTTACCCCAATAGGAAACCTTCCCGGCTTCCATGACGCCCTCCTCATCTCTTCTGCCCCAGATCTGAAGCAGCCAGAAGCGTGATCGTGTTCCCAAGGATCTCTAGCCTTGGCAGGGCTTTGGCTCTTCCCTGAGTGCCTGTGAGCTGGCACGGAAGCAGGACACGGGAGGACTTCCTGCTCATTGGCACCTCCTTTGAAATCCCTTTGTCGAGGCGAGGCTATTCTGAGTGGTGGTTAACCCTGCTTCTCGTTCAGTACGGCCGGGAGTGCCCCTCCGCCAGCAGTGTTGTGTGACTGCCCAGCCCCGGGCGTGAGCTATAGGATCAGACACAAGTGCTGCAGTGAACCCTGTGAGATCCCGTCTCCCCCTCCTATAACATCTTCCCCAGAGCCAGCCAGTCCTGCTTGTGAATGCCACAGGGTGCCGGGACTCCCACCGCGTAAGTCGCCAAAGGAGATCTCGCTGTTGTCGAAACCGCCTGCTATTCAGCCTACGTTTCCCTTTGCTCGATCCCTTTCCTCCCAGCGACACCCCGTTTGGGAACACCCTGTTAGAGTTTATGGGCTTGGGTAACTCCAGTGACTTCAATGAAGCTATGTCTGAGGATCTGGCCCCACTGCACTGGCATGTGGAGAGTTTGTGCAAACTTGGCCAACGCCGTGGCTGCCCCGGGGTGGCTGGTGGACCCTTTACGTGGACTGAACCATCCCACCTAGGCTAAGAGGAGCTACATCTGAAAACCCTTCTCCTTGGCCTTGCTGCAGCTCTGTAGGTTCAGCACCAGAAGCCGTCCAGTCTTGTTGGCCAAATAGGGCCCGTTTCCCCCCGGAGCTTACCTAATTACACCAAGGAGGCACGGAGAGACAAGAAGACGGGTACCAGGTCCTTTATTTGTCAGTCAGCTGAGAGGGTGCTCCTCGGCTCATGCCAGAAGAGACACACCTTACATGGGCAACATAGGCCCTTTTTATAACCAGTAACAAACAACTCAGTTTTCATCCTTTTTACATCATTATGCTGACCGATAGATAATAGGTTACACAGGATACATATATTATTTTGGGGAGGGGGGATACAAAAGACATCTGTTGCGGATACATTTATCATTTTGAAGGGAGAACAAGGTACATCCCTTGACCCTTTGCACTAAATACCTTGGGGATATATGGGAAAGCGGCTGCAAACTAACTATTTCTCTCTGTTCCCTCTTCCTTATCTCTATTATTTCTGCTAATATGAGTGAAACTACAGCCATCTGCCAGAAACGCTGACCAATACACTTCTGCTTCAGCCTACTTCAGAGCATGTAAGCAGTTAGCATAGAAGTAGATGCGAGTTCCCAAGATGGAGTCACTGTGGTTCACAGATAGGCCCAGAGCAAAAGAGTTTCATCGACACCTTGGCTTTCCACTCTCCCGAATTACCTGGTAGTTATGCCTAGTGGATCCCAACAATCCCCCCCTTTGAGAACACTCAACAAACCTTTGTTAGAGTTTTCTCATACTCTAAAGACAAAATGCGATTAAGCTCCATGCAATCAGGATTATTAATGAAAATAAAACCAATGCTCAGGGTTCTCGCGGGGAGTATGCTGTGACTATTCAGAAAGATCACAACGCATTCCCAGCGACCCTTACTGTCTTTTGAATAGCAGCCTAAGTCCCAAATCGTCGTTAGCAGTCTTCTCCGCAGGCTGGACAGTCCACTGTTCAGGAGTGGGCACTGCTTTCAGTCGAGAGTGATGAATCCAGTTCTTGTGTCCTTCGACCTTTGCCGCTGTATGGGTGACAAGCAGTATGGTGTGGGGTCCCTTCCACTTCTCTTGGAGAGGCTCGTCCTTCCAGGTTCGCACGAGAACGGAGTCACCAGGCTGCAGGGAGTGGACCCGGAGTATCCAGCAGAAGAGGCTGTGAATCTTTGGTGTGCCTGTGAAGAAAAGAAAGAACAGCAGACAGAGGGCACATGTACTGAGACAAGAAACCATACCCCATCTCCCACTCCCCTGCCAGAACTGGGGTACCATTCATAGGCCATGCTCTTCCAAACATAATCTCGAAGGGACTAAGCTCTATCCTACCCTTGGGGAGAGCACGAATGCGAAGTAACACAAGGGGCAAAGCATCAGGCCACTTAAGAGAGGCCTCCTGACAAACCTTTGAGAGGTGTCGCCTGAGTGTCTGATTTGTGCGTTCCACTGGCTTGTGGTCGCCAGGGTGTGTGGAGTTTCCAGGGGATTTGCAGAGCACTTGATATCTTTTGAACCATTTGAGATGTGAAGTGTGTTTCATTGTCAGATTCCATCCACTGAGGAAGGCCGAAGCGAGGAATGATTTCCTTAACAAACTTAAGAGCCACTGTCTTGGCAGTGTTGTTGCGACATGGGAAGGCTTCAGGCCGCCCGCTGAATCGATCCACTAAGACAAGAAGGTACCTGTACCCTTGAGTCCTGGGAAACTCAGTAAAGTCTATTTGTCACACTAATCCTGGGCCTGGGATAGGTTCCAGGGTGGCTGGTGGCACTGCTACTCCTGGTCGAGGGTTATTCTTTTGGCAGATTAAACATTCAGCTTGTACCTGTGATGCTAGTGGTTTAAGTCCAGAGGTTAGAAAATATTTATTCATGAGCTGGATAAGAGCCTCTCTGCCTGCGTGTGTGGTTTGATGCAGTTCCTGCAACACTGGTCGAATCAGGCCCTTGGGCAGGAGGATTTTTTTCCCTCTGTGGAATAAAGCCATCCCTCCTTTTCCTGGAGACCGAGACTGTCAGCCAGGTTTCTGTCCTCTTAGGAGTACTGAGGGGCTGCAAGCTCACTCACTGATGGGATGAGGGCATGCATTTGGGCATTCTCCTCAGTTGGTGATTTCAGGGTAGCAGCTCGCTTAGCTTCCCTGTCTGCTCTGGCATTGTCCTTGGTTACATCTTGATCTTCCCTTTGATGGGCTTTGCAATGCACCACTGCTACTGCTGAGGGGAGTTGTACTGCTTCTAAAAGCCGGAGAATTTGAGACCCATGCTTGACCGGGGAGCCTTGGGCTGTTAGCATTTCCCTTTGCTTCCACAAACCAGCGTGAGCATGCAATACCCCAAAAGCATATTTTGAGTCAGTAAAAATATTAACCCGTTTGTCTTTTGCCAGCTCAAGTGCCCGAGTCAGGGCCATTAGTTCAGCAAGCTGGGCCGACGTTCCTGCTGGTAAATTTTCAGCTTCCACGGTATCATGAAGAGACACAATAGCATAACCAGCCCTCCTTTGCCCATCCACAGCAGTACTACTTCCATCTGTATACCATTCCAAGTCAGCATTTGGGAGTGGCTGATCTTTCAGATCTGGGCGGCTAGAATACTGAACATCTATGATTTCTAAACAGTCATGTTCCTGCTTTTCTGTCTCTGGTAGCAGTGTAGCTGGATTAAGGGAGGGACAGGTCTGCAGGGTGACTTCAGGATTCTCTAACAGCTTCGCCTGGTACCGAGCAACCCGAGCCTGTGTGAGCCAAAGACCACCCTTAGTGTCCAGCAAGGCTCGGACCATATGGGGAATATACACTTGGACAGTTCCTCCCAGTGTCAGTTTCTCCGCTTCCCCAAGCACTAGAGCAGTAGCTGCGACCGCCCTCAAACAGGCTGGCCATCCCTTTGAAACTTGATCCAGTTGCTTAGGAATATATCTACCAATGTGATATATGCCATCATGTGCCAGCAATGCCCCTTTGCCATGTACATTGGCCAAACCGGACAGTCTCTACGCAAAAGAATTAATGGACACAAATCTGACATCAGGAATCAAAATACTCAAAAACCAGTGGGAGAACACTTTAACCTGTCTGGTCATTCAGTGACAGACCTGCGGGTGGCTATATTACAACAGAAAAACTTCAAAAACAGACTCCAACGAGAAACTGCTGAGCTAGAATTGATATGCAAACTAGACACAATCAACTCCGGTTTGAATAAGGACTGGGAATGGCTGAGCCATTACAGACATTGAATCTGTCTCCCCTTGTTAGTATTCTCACACTTGTTATCTAACTGTCTGTCTGTACTAGGCTAGCTTGATTATCACTTCAAAAGTTTTTTTTCTCTTAATTAATTGGCCTCTCAGAGGTGGTAAGACAACTCCCACCTGTTCATGCTCTCTGTATGTGTGTATATATATCTCCTCAATATATGTTCCATTCTATATGCATCCGAAGAAGTGGGCTGTAGTCCACGAAAGCTTATGCTCTAATAAATTTGTTAGTCTCTAAGGTGCCACAAGTCCTCCTGTTCTTCTTTTTGCGGATACAGACTAACACGGCTGCTACTCTGAAACCTTTGCTTAGGAAAGTATGCCACAGGACGCTTCCAGGCACCTAATAGCTGAAATGCCCTGTCCGCTTCTGGGGACCAGTGAAAGGGATCCTGTTCCGCTCCCCTAACACATTCATACAGAGGTTTAGCCCACAGTCCAAACTCTGGAATCCATATTCTGCAAAAACCTGCCATGCCCAGGAATGCCCTAAGCCGTTTGCTGGGGATGGGAACTTGGCAGATAGCCTCCTTTCTTTCGTTTGAGAGCTGTCTCTCTCCCTGCCTGATGTGAAAGCCCAGATATTGAACCTCTGAAAGAGCAATTTGGGCTTTGCTTTGAAATACCCTGTATCCTCGCAGTTTAATAAAGTTTAGGAGACTCACAGTAGCTCTGAGACAAGGGATTAGATCCACAGCAGCAATTAGCAAGTCATCTACATATTGCAGCAGGAGGGCTCTGTCTGAATTATCCCACTCCTCCAAGTCTCTGGCCGAAGCCTGTCCGAACAGAGTGGGGGAATTTTTAAATCCTTGAGCCAATACTATCCAGCAAAGCTGCTTTTTAACCCTTCTGTTGTCCTCATTATGCCTTGCAGTATTTTGCAGATCTCATAGTTGGTTGGGCACATTCAAGCCCCCCTTTCTCTTGGTTGTCAGCAAAGTCTTGGCTGTGTGTACAATGTCCTTGGACTGAGGCCAGCTGTATTTTCCTCTCAGTTAACTTATTCTGTGCTTTTTTTCTCTTCTCCCTTTCTCGGCTTCTTCTAACTTTCAAAGGAACCTTCTACTCTTCACTTATACACCTTTTCTCTAACCATTAACACATACTCATTGCCATCATACACCTTTCCAGTAACATAACTTCTGTACAGAGCTTTGAAGCAACAAACCAGGACGAGCACACTCACTTCTGAGGATTTCACTCTGTACAACCTCTGGTGTCCAATAGCTTTCCCTTTTTAAACCTTAAATGCCTTCTCTCTCTTTACCAGATCTTTTATCTGCTATTTTGTTACCCAAAAACAAATTCAAATCTTTTATTCTCCTGGCTTTGACTACCCTGCTGCAGCCACAACCTTTGGTCTTTAGTTAAAACATTTTAAATCTTATAAAGCGTTAAGTCACCTTAAGGATTAAATGCTAAATACCTTAAACAACACTAGTTTCCTGTGTCTGGCAAAAGTATTCTTAGTTTTGCAACTTTAAAACAATACCAATTCATCTCAAACTTATAAAACACAGATTGTATACAGCAGGAGTGTTCTTCAGCAAATTAGACTAACATATTCATAGTCGAATAATTCCATTTAAATAACTTCTTGCCTGAATTACTTACAGACATTCCTACCAAGTTTCACTGCTTGATTCCCTCTAGCAACTACAGAGTTAACTTCTCACTCTCTTTTCTTAAATCACTTGCTTGTCTCCCAAAACGACACCCAATCAACTCAGATTTTACCATTCCAATTATTGTCCTGGGGATTTGAAATCCCCATGCTTATAATTACTTACTCTTTTCCTTCCACTATGCCCTCAAAGTTTCCAACCTGTTTTCCAATCTCTCTATCAGTTGCCTGCCCGCTTGGGCCCAATCCTGCTTTTCTCGCTGAACCGTCCCTTCCATGGGCACCGACCTTTTTTTTTTTTTTTCACTACCAATTTAGCTAGGAGGGTGGGTTTCTCAACTAGCCCCCACCCTTCCTGGTTTCTTCCCTTAAACATTCTTGCTCATAAGGCTACCCGAGTCCTCCCTCGTGAGGCTTATGGCTAGCTAGACAACCTTCAAAGATAGAAATGAACTTGCTTGGATTCGTTGAGAATTCTCCTGCCTCTGCCTTAAAAGCAGCCAGATGTTAAAAGCAACATGACACAAGATCCTGTGTTCCTGGACGGGCTAACACCTCTCAGTAATCAACGGATACAATCCCACCAAGGGGGGGGGTACTCTCTAAAGCCTGTGGGGGTGAAGGAGCCGAAGGGGACACCGATTCTGGCATTACAACAGTGGGAGGGTTCTGGGGTTTAGCAGCCGTTACTACCGAGCCTGTCGGAGTCAAATGGCACTTGAACAAAATATCAGATCATTTTTACATAATACCATTCCATAATCAGCCTGGCGTCTAAACGCCTTCCAATTATTTAACATACATTCCAAGGGTGTCCCAGCATATGTGCTTTGTCCGGACCCCATTATGCTCGTGTTTAATTAAACCTGGTCACGGGTTCAACCGACCCCCCTTGCGATCAAGATATCCTGGTCACGGGGTTTCCCCTCGCAGGAGTCTTGGTGCGGCTAGAGTCGGTTTAAGTCCTAGACCTGGTTATCACAATTTTGGCTTCCAGCATATCATTAGTATGAAAAAGAACAGTACCCCTACCAAGAATAAAAGCAAGCCCTGGGGCTTTTCTACGTCCCAGTAATTGTCCAATACGGCCCACAGACTAGGGAAGTTAGTGAAATTATTCATTAACCGTTGCCTGGCTTAGTTATCATGACCACAAAACATTTGTCCATTTACAGTACCTTCCCACACAGGGATTACCCAAAGGGCCCAATTCTACACTGCGGGGGCGTTATCCCTCAAACCCAAGAGGTAAACACACTTACCGCCCGGAGTGGCCGCGTCCGGCTGTTGGACCTTCCCCTTCTTCTGGTACCGTCTTATCTCCGTGTCGTTAGGAGTTCTCTTTAGAGAGGACACAGCCGCCCCGACCGATTGTGACGACCCGAGGCCCGAGCAAACCAACAGCTCGAGGTGGCCACTCCTCGGAATCGCCTTCGGTCGTCGGTCAGTGCCCTCCACAGGGAGAGAAGTCCCGGCGGAGTCGCCAATTTGTTGGCCAAATAGGGCCCGTTTCCCCCCGGAGCTTACCTAATTACACCAAGGAGGCACGGAGAGACAAGAAGACGGGTACCAGGTCCTTTATTTGTCAGTCAGCTGAGAGGGTGCTCCTCGACTTATGCCAGAAGAGACACACCTTACATGGGCAACATAGGCCCTTTTTATAACCAGTAACAAACAACTCCGTTTTCATCCTTTTTACATCATTATGCTGACCGATAGATAATAGGTTACACAGGATACATATATTATTTTGGGGAGGGGGGATACAAGAGACATCTGTTGCGGATACATTTATCATTTTGAAGGGAGAACAAGGTACATCCCTTGACCCTTTGCACTAAATACCTTGGGGATATATGGGAAAGCGGCTGCAAACTAACTATTTCTCTCTGTTCCCTCTTCCTTATCTCTATTATTTCTGCTAATATGAGTGAAACTACAGCCATCTGCCAGAAACGCTGACCAATACACTTCTGCTTCAGCCTACTTCAGAGCATGTAAGCAGTTAGCATAGAAGTAGGTGAGAGTTCCCAAGATGGAGTCACTGTGGTTCACAGATAGGCCCAGAGCAAAAGAGTTTCATCGACACCTTGGCTTTCCACTCTCCCGAATTACCTGGTAGCTATGCCTAGTGGATCCCAACAGTCTGAAGGCCGGGCTGGCAGATGCTAGCTTCTCGGCTATAGAGAAGCTTTGACAAAGCCCAGAGGCTGCTGGGGTGACAGCAGAGACTCCAGCACTGCAAGGGTTAATGACACTGGCAGTGCTGGAGCTGGGGGCTGCCTGCTGAGTTTATTGTGTCCTGTCTGTTTTCTGGTCAGGATATTTTTGCCTGTTAAATAGTTTCAGAAACTTAGATGTCTGGGCTTCTGGAGCCTCCAATCCCAGCATGAGGCAGGAGTTTCCTCCAGACAAACCCCTCTGGTCTATTTCAGAGTCACCCGTTCGTATTCCCCCGGCAGGCTGTGCCCAGCCTTGCTCGCTCCAGGCGATCCGCAGAATCACAGTGACCACGAAGGCCCTAGTGTAGGCAGAGCTCAGGCTTTACCGTCGCATCATCGAGACCCAGCTGCTATCTAGCGCTTTGCCTCAGGAGAGCTCAAGGTGCTTTACAAAGGAAGATCAGTATCATGGTCCCATTTTACAGATGGGCAAACTGAGGCACTGAGAGGGGGAGTCACTCACCCAGCAGGCCAGTGGCAGAGCTGGGAACAGACCAGAACCCAGGTCTCTGGAGTCCTAGGCCAGTGCTCTAGCCACTAGGCCACACTGCCGGCTCCTGTGCAGCTGCAGCCAGCCAGCCAGCCAGCAGGAGATGGCCAGGATAGATAAGGCCTTCTTTAGCTGCCTGCTTGGCTGCTTTGCCCGAACATCACTACGCATGCAGGGACCGGCTCAGCTGGCCTATAGCGCCTGTCGTCTGCACGCTGAACACCCACGCTCCCTGCAAACCCAGCAGGGCAGCGCAGTCCTGTGGGAACTGGTTTGCCCCAATGTCCCCTCTCCCCCGGTGGGGTGTGCTGATAGCTGCCCTCCACCCCAGAGGTGGCTGCATCTCGGCGCCGTGGTCTGCACAGCTGGAATAAAAGGTGCTCTCGTTGGGGGGGTGATAGTGGGGGTCCGTTAAAGCTCCCGAGGGTGCCAGCATGCAAGGTAATTACCTGGGCTGTTGTTACTGCTGTGCTCTTCCCCGTGTCCTGGGACCTGTCCGGGCAGGTTCATTAGAGGGGAGGCTTTACTGCTCTGGAGCTAACTTCCAGGGACAGTGGAACGGATTAGCCTTATCTTCAGAGCCGCTCTGCGGTGCTTTCCCGCTAGCCCCTGAGCTGGGATCCTTGCAATGAACTGTGTACGGGCCTAATGCCAGCCAGGTGCCAGGACTCCTGGCTTCTACCCCTGGTTCTGCCCCTGACTTGGCATGTGGCCTTGGTGAACTCACTGCTCCACTCTGTGTCCTGGGCCAGGGCCCAGACCCTGTGATCGGAACATGGCCACACAGCATCTCTGGCGAAGGCCGGGTGGGCGAGAGGCCCAGGTTGAGATCTGCAGCCTGTCTAGCACCACAAACAGTGAGGCCCCAGCCCAGCTTCCTTCTGGGACTTCAGCGCACCACCCACCCTGTTCATGATTCGCTGGATTCTCGTCACTTACGCAAATGGGCAGGTCCCAGCCTGTGCCACCCACAGAACTGTCAGCCAGCCGGGCGAAGGAACGGGAAGCCAGGCATGCCCACCACCCCAGGGCAGGATCCCATCTGCAGGTGGTGGCTGGGGAAGGGGGACGGCCGTGTCACTTTACCTATCCCTCGTGTAGGGTCACAGCCTGGATCAGCCCTACGGCGGGATTTCGGAGACCTGGGTTTTTCCTCCCTGCTCTGCCATGCACGCCCAGGGTAACTTTGGGCACGTCCCTTGGTCTCTCTGGCCTCCGTTCCCCATCTGTACAATGAGGCGTGAGGATAAATACGGTAGATTGTTAGGTGCTTGCATATTAGGGTAAAGAGGGGCCTGTTAATTTCGTAGATGGGGTGAAGCCTGTCCGTTCTACGCTGCTCTGCCAAGGAGGAGCCACTACATAGCCCCACTGGACCTGGGCCTTCAGGGGGCTCCCTCTGAGCCCACCCGTTCTCCTGCCCTATAGTGACTGGGATGGGCTCAATGCACCTGCCCTGCTGTTCTTGCCCCTTCCCCCGACTAGCCACCGGCACTAAATCCATTTCTCCTCCTCCGCCGCCTTCCGCTCAGTGCTCGCCCCTTCCATGCTGCACCCGCTCCCGGCAGGGGAGCAGTAGCTGGGCTGGCGATACACGGCTTGCTTGCAAAGCTAATCCAGGGCAAGGTGCAATATTGGCTCTGGCTTCCCTGCCTTTGGGGACCTCCCGGCTCGGAGCCCTAATTAGCCCCTTTCTCCATCGGGGCAGGTCAATCTGTCAGTGACGACACGCCCCCCCCCCCCCCCCCCCGGCGGGTCAGGCCTGACTTGCTGGGGTCTGGATAATTACCCTGCTCAGACTCTAGTCCCAGATAACTAGGGGGACAGCAGGGTCCCCAGACGTACGGACAGTGCTGGGTGACTGACAGCCATGGCAATGGAGCCGTAGCGGGATGCTCTGCGAGGGGGCGGGTTGGGATCTATCATAGCAGAGGGATAAAGCCCTGTTCCCCTGCGGGAGGCACTGACGCTGCAGCGTGTCTGCTTGCCAGGTGACCGGCCTTCCAGAGGGATCCCAGGCCACCAGCGAGTACGAGACCCTCACCGCCAAGTTCCACTTCGTCGACCTGGCTGGCTCGGAGAGGCTGAAGCGGACGGGAGCTACGGGCGAGAGAGCCAAGGAGGGCATCTCCATCAACTGCGGCCTGGTAGGCTCTTAGCGGGTGGAGGAGACTGGGACAGGCTGCAGTGGATATAAAGGGGCTGCTGGACACAGACAGACCCTGCCTGGCTCACTAGCTCCCAGACTGAGCCACCATGGGTCACCACTAGGGGTTGCGCGGTGGACTCGGTGGTGAGGGATGGGGCCACTAGCTGCGCTACCCAGCACTGTCCCCAGTAGGGGTAGATTCCTGGATCTGGGGGCTCAGGAATAACGTGGAGGCAGGAGAGGGGCTGCACACTGGCTGGCTGGTATAGCTGCACTGACTGGCTGCTAGTGCATTGGTCCAGAGCCCCCCCGCTCCCTGGAAAGAGGTGGCTCCGATCACCCTGAGCTTTGTTTTCTACAGGGAGGGGCCCTCCCCAGCACGGGGGGAAAACTCAGTCCCTTCCGGTTTTTGTTGGCAGCTGGCGTTGGGAAACGTCATAAGCGCCCTTGGAGACCAGAGCAAGAAAGCGGTGCACGTACCCTACCGAGACTCCAAACTGACCCGGCTCCTCCAGGACTCCCTTGGGGGGAACAGGTAACAGGCACCCTGAGCCAGGGCGTGGGATCACCCAAGGGGTGTCAGCTTCAGCTGGGTGTGTGTGACCCAGAATGGAAGAGCTGTGCCCTCGCTGGGTCTGCACCCTGGGAGTGTCGCCTGAGGCGGGTGGGGGATTTCTGAGTAACAGGAGGGCCGGTCGGGCTCAGGGATGGACCTGAAGTGCCGTGTAGGTTTCCTGGGGTGGTGCGTTGCTGAGGGTCCGGTGGAGTCTCCATGGTGACTTTTCGAAGGTAATTATCTCTGCTCTCTTGATCCCGGGCCCCAGACGCAATTAGGCAGCTTTCGTGGAATTAGCTCTTGCAAAATGCCTCTGAGCCCTTCGTGATCTGGGACTTGGCAGCTGAGTTTCCCAGCACGGGATTGCTCTAATCCCTCCCCCTTCCTGTCTCAGTGATGCCCCGAATGCCCTGCCGTGGGCTGCCCGGGGTGGCGACTCCCTGAACACCACTTTGTAATGAGCAGGGGAGGCCACCCAGGGTTCTCTTTGCTGTTGCCTGAGCCACACTCCCAGCCTGTGCCGGCCCAGGGTGGAAGGGGCCCATACCCCGTTTATAAAGTAAATAAAGTCCAAAGGGGGTTGTGGCTGGAGCTGCCAATAGGCACCCATGTGCCAGCGTTGGAATTGGCTGATCTGACGTGGCCCAGGTGCTGCATTGTTTGATGGCAGCTCCAGCTGACCCCGTTGGCTCTCCATCCTCCCTAGCCAAACCATCATGATCACCTGCATCAGCCCCTCTGACCGGGACTTCATGGAGACCTTAAACACGCTCAAGTACGCCAACCGGGCTTGCAACATCAAGAACAAGGTGGTGGTGAACCAGGACAAAATCAGCCAGCAGATCAGCGCCCTGCAGGCCGAGATCGCCCGCCTCCAGATGGAGCTCATGGAGTACAAGGCGGTAAGGGGCGGCTGAGCAGGTGAAGCCTCGTGTGTGTACGGCCCACTCGGGTCACCAGTGAGGATCGAACCCAGGACCTTCCACGCCGGCCCCTGCCGCTTGGGCTAATGGAGTAACTCCACTAACTGAGTTTGTGGCAGGCTGTTGTGGTTGCTGGGGCTGGCTGCTAGAGGGAGACCTACTTGCATGTACAAAGCCTGGGTATGACCTGGACTCCTTGCTGTCACAGGTTCAAATCCCAGCTGCAGCAACACAGCCTCGAATGGCATGGGGAAAGTATTCCTGCCTCCCCTGCACAGATCTGGCCCCATGCTGTGTGTACAGCTACTCCTCTGCTGGCCTTGGCCAGCACCATGCCCTCCTGGGTGCGGTGTATGCTGTGGCACTGGGCTCCACCCCAGAGATGGCTGTGTTTCAGTGGTGCTGTAGTTTGTGGGTAGGATGCAAGGGACTATGGCGAGGTAGGCTGTTAAAGGGCTGTATGTCATGTCTGAACAGGGAGAAGGCTTCAGGGTATCTTTTGGAGCTGGGAAGGCACCTCCTGCTTTATATCCCTGTCCTGTGCGGCATATCAGACATCCTGCTTCATGCTGAGCTTGGCTGGACTGGTTTCCCAGGAGCACCAGCCCTTAGGCAGCCAGAGGTTGCTATTGAGCTGAGTCATGTATCTCCCCAGCCCGAGAGGAAGGATGGCCCAGTGGTCATGGCACTGGCCTGGGACTTGGGAGCCCTGCGGTCAAGTCCTTGCTCTGCCACAAACTCCCCGTGTGACCTTGGGCAACTCCCTTAGCCTCAGGGCCTCAATCCCCATCTGCCCAGCCGGGGTCAGAGCACTGCCCTGCCCCCTGGGGGTGCATGAGGGTAAATGCATTAAACTGGGAGGTGCTCAGCTCCTGCCATCATGGGGCTCAGATCAGTACCTTACCTGAATAAAAGGCACTTACAGCATGTCAGCTGCTCCCTCTTTCTGCCTTCCCACGGGCACGCCTGCCATTTTTTGAGTCTCTGCCTTTTCCCTGCTCCTCTTGCTGTGACCCATCTTTAAGGTGACCATATTTCCCAAAGGGAAAACAGAACACCCCGTGGGACTGGCCTGAGCCCCTCCTCCTCCCCCCCCCCACGGGGCTGCCTCGAGCCACTTGCCTGAGTCCCTCCCCCCATGTGGGGCTGGCCTGAGCCGCTCACACGAGCCCCCCTCCCTGTGCAGAGGGTAGACAGGGCTGGGGCGAGCAGCAAAGCACATACGGGATAGGCCGACTATTTCCCAAAGGCTGGGGCCAGCATCACTGCTCACCTGAGCCCTGCCTGCCCCCCGCTGGATCCCGGCCTCCCCTCCATGTTCCTCTGCACCCCACTTTCTTGACAAAACTGGGTGTTTGTCCCGTTTGCCCTTGGAGACAAATGCCCACTTTTGCCAAAAAAAAAAGTCGGGATGCCCGGGACATGGCTTAAAAAAGGGACTTGTCCCAGCCGAAACGGGACGTAGGGTTACCCTACCCATCTTCCTCAGTGCGGCACCATTGAGCACGTGGCCGGCTGGGTTTGGCCAGGGCTGACCGACGCTGTGGCTTTGCCCTCTCTGCATCTCCCTTTCTCCTCTCCCCGCAGGGCAAGCGTGTGATCGGGGAGGATGGCGTCGATGGCTACAGTGACTTGTTCCAGGAGAACACCATGCTCCAGAAGGAGAACGCCACCTTGCGCATGAGGGTGAAGGCCATGCAGGAGGCCATTGATGCCATCAACAGCCGGGTCACCCACCTGAGAGCCAGGAGGCCAATTTGATACTGGCCAAGGCAGGTGAGGATGGGCACCTCCGGAGAACGTGTCTGCGAGGTGGGGCATGCGGATCGGTCCCACGAAAATTACAGCCACCCCAGAGCTCAGGTCCAAGGGCAGCTGAGTGGCAGCCCAGCTGCTAGGTGTTTCTGATCTAGTCCATGATCCTAATTCTGTCCCTCCAGGTGACGGCAACGAGGCCATCAGGGCCCTGATCCTGAACTACATCCAGGAGATCGAGCAGCTCAGGTGGACGTGGGTCACGTTCTCTCCTTCTGCCCGTCTGGGGGGGCCGCGTATCGCGTGCAGCTTGAGAGGACCTGCAAAGAGGCAGTGCGGGCTAGCGGGGGGGCTGCTGACCTGGGGCTCTGGAGGCCCAGATTCCCTCTCTGGCTCTGCCGCTCCCGGCTGGGTGACTGGTGCCGCGGGCACTGGGTTCAAATAGTAGGCTGGCATCGCAGCTCTGCCAATGACCTCGGGCAAGTCACTTCCCCTCTCTCTTGCCTTTGGTCTGATGAGACCATTTAGATTGTCGGCGCTTTGGGGCAGCGCCCGTCTCACGGGTGTGTGCAGCACCTGGCACAACAGGGCCTTGATCCTGTCTCTCTCGGTGCTGCTGAAATATAAATAAAAGCCCCACATTCGAGATGGAAATGTCTCCATCCTGTAGGGCGTCCTGTCCGGCCCTTGTGCTCCCAAGCTTTCTCTGGAGCCTTGGCTGATCCGGACTTAAATGCCTCCCAGGGGTACATTGAAATGCCGTCTGATAGCTAGTGCTGCTCCTAAATGTGGATTTCGTGCTGGAGAAACTGACAACCCCGGAGACAGGAATCCCCTCGCTCGTTCTGGGCCAGATTCTCAGCTGGTGTAAAATCAGCGTTGTCCCACTGGGGTCCCTGGAGCAATGCCGATTTACGCCCCTCCCGCTGAGGATCCAGACCCCTGTCCGTAATGCTAGAAAACAGAGGTGCCCCACCGTGTCTAGCGCAGCCGCTGCTGAAGATTAACCCTTAGGCTGCCATGTCAGCGTATCACCGTGGCTGTTGAGAACTGGCTGTCGGCCATAGGGTTGCTTCTCTCCCGTTAGCGTTCAGACCTGGTGGGAAGCCCCGTGGTCTCCATGGAGGCACTGCCCCTCCCCTCTCCAGGCCGGCCCAGGGCTGCCTGGCTCTCTCCTCCTGACCTCCCCGGGGCTGCCTGGCTGCCTGACTCTCCCCCCACCTCTAGTGGTGAATTTCCAGGCTGATCTGGCCGACCTGACCTGCGAGATCGAGATCGAGCAGAAGCTGACTGACGAGCTGGAGAACAGCCAGCGGCGCCTGCAGACCCTCAAGCACCAGTACGAGGAGAAGCTGATCCTGCTGCAGAACAAGATCCGCGACACCCAGCTGGAGAGGGACCGGGTGCTGCAGAACCTCAGTACGGGCAGTGCTCCCTCCACCCCCCTGCTCATCCCATCGCACGGGTCCTCTGAGCCAGCGCTGGCAGGAGAAACCCTGGGGTTCTCCCGGCGCCCAATGAGGCCCAAACTGGGCCCTGTCCCTGTGTAAGGGGACTGTTGCCCCCTTACTAACATTCAGTGGAGGGGTTTTGGTTGGCTGCTCCCAGCACTAAAAGGGGAAGGGTCGATGGCAAATCAGGAGCCTGAGACTGACAGTCCCCAGGGACAATGGGGAGAGGCCAATGCTCCAGATCAGCCTGATTGACAGGGCGGGCAGCTAATCAGGGAGTCAGGAGGCCAGGCGGGGTCTCCTCCTCCGGGTGAGCTGGAATTGCCTGGGTCAGACAGGGTGGGGCCGAGCTAAGGAGAGAGCAGTTGCCCGAGCTGACCTGCTGGGAGCAGAGCTGCAGCCGCAAAGCCAGAGCACAGCCCAGAGAGAGCAGAGCTGTCCTGGGGGCAGAGCTGCAGCAACCAGAGCCCGAGGCGCCAGACAAGCAGCCCAGGGAGCTGAAGGCAGAGCAGCAGCAGCAGCCGGGCTGAGGCCGAGTGGAGCTGGAGCTGGGGCTGGAGCAGTCCGGAGCTGGGTGCGGTGAGCAGCTGGGGAGAGTGAGGGGGACCCTGGGCAGTGGGCCCAGCACAGGGAGACGCCTCAGCCAAGAGGCCTTGCAGGCCAGACTCGGAGGGGGGATCATAACCCTGACCGGGCGGGGGCGACGCTGGGAAAAAGGGTCCTGCCACCTAGAGCCTGAGAGTGTGGGGCCACCGCCAGAGCAAGTGTCCAACCCGCAGCGTCTCTGCAGCACAGCCAGGGCCTGAGAAGGAGCCTGGGACCTACAAGGAACAGACGGTGACCTGCCCTGACGTTTCAGAGACACTTTTTGTAATGTTTCCTGCCACAGAGCGGGGTGATGTGTTTTCCTTTAACCTTTCCCATTTTTCCTTATTCTTTTTTAAAATTAATTGTTAATTAAACAACTTGTATTTGCTTTAAATTGTATGAAATGATCAGTGGGTCAGGGAGGTGCCCAGTGCAGAGAGAGTACCCCGGAGTGGGGACACCCTAGCCCATGGTTCTGGCTTGCAGGCAATGACTGCTCTGGGCTACTCGGCCATTGAACATCTCTTGAGCTGCTGGACCAGGCAGGCCTGTCCCTGGAGGCCAAGAGTTAATCTAAAGTGCCCCCCACTGAGGGTGCTTTCCCTGGGGGCCTGGTGGGTCCAGGGGGCAGCTGGGTGGGATGGAGCGTGATGGGCTTGGCCTAGCCTGACACTCTGAGCGGCTCTGCGCCACCCCCTTCAGGCACCATGGAATGCTACACGGAGGAGAAGGCCAATAAGATCAAGGCGGACTACGAGAAGCGGCTGAAGGAGATGAATCGGGACCTGCAGAAGCTGCAGGCAGCCCAGAAGGAACACGCTCGCCTGCTCAAGAACCAGTCGCGCTATGAGCGGGAGCTCAAGAAGCTGCAGGCTGAGGTGGCAGAGATGAAGAAGGCGAAGGTACCTGGCTGGGCAGAGGAGGAGGGGGCTGGAGGGGCATGGCCCGCTTGTGCTAGCTCTTCAAACTGGGGAGGGGCGGTGGATGGGCACAGCCCCTTGTGCACACTCCTTATGCTGGATGTGGCTGTCGGAGGGCCCGCAGGTGGCACTGATGAAGCAGATGCGGGAGGAGCAGCAGCGGAGGCGGCTGGTGGAGACCAAGCGGAATCGGGAGATTGCCCAGCTGAAGAAGGAGCAGCGCAGGCAGGAGGTGAGAACCCAGCTCCTCGCCAGGGCTCTGCAGAGAGGGCAACTCTGGCTGGGGCCTGTGCCCCTCACTCGGCTCTGAGCTCCCACACCAGCTGGCCAGGGTGCAGCGGGGAGTGCGGGTTCTCCAAGGGGTCTGGGCCTTTCCTGGGGAGATGCCCCAAGCCAGGCTCCTCGGGACCAGATGGGGAGGGTGCTGGAGAGCCCTCGCTGATGCATGATGTGTCAGGTCCCCTCTCCTGTGCACAGGTGAGCAGTTACCTGGGTGAGCCAGCCTGCACCCAGAGCCCCTGACGCAGGGTGGGGCAGGGGCAGGGGAGCCCCTGTGACGGAGCAGGGCTGAGACAGGGAGTGGGGCCATTCGGGATATGGGGCAGCAGGGGAGCCCTGCAAAGCTGGGGCTGAGCCGCTGGGATGGCTGAGCAAGGCGATGGGAAATCTGGAGCAAGCGCTGCACCAACAGAGGACCGGATTCCACTCTCTATTACGCTCGTTGTAAATCTGGAGTAACTGCATTGACATTAGCGGAGTCGCTCCAGATTTACACTGCTGCTGCTGTGATGTGAATCCAGCCGTCACCTGCATCAAGAACATTCCACGTTCAGTCCTGCCCTACCTCTGCTCGACAGTGTGTTAGAGCTCTTCTGGGTGCCCGGCCGCTGGGATCAGAGCCCGGCTTGGCACCCAGGCCCGCTCCTTTCAGAGCCCGTGTTGGGCCACTGGCCGGCCAAGGCCTGCAGGTCCTGTGAAGCCAGGAATGGGGCCGGCAGCATAGAACAGCATAAAACCCTGCCTGGTTGGGGAGCTGTGTGCTGGGCACCCTGTGCGGAAACCAGCCACCCCACTGTCTGTCTGGGGACTCCTCCCCCTGCTGAAGGCGCAGCACGTCCCCTCTCCCAACCACATGTCCATCTGTCTGTCCATCCCTTGAGATCAGCACCTGGTGGGGTGGCAGGTTCCGCCTTCCCCAGGTCAGAGGAGGTGATTGCTTCCTCCTGCATCTCTGGTTGCTGCTCAGGACAGGTACAAATGCCACAGTGCTGCCATCGGTTACAGCAGAATAAATCCCGATTAGCCCCAGTTGCTCCAGGTTTTATACCGCTGCTGGTGAGATCAAAATCTGGCCCATGGCCTGCACTGAGAACATGCCATGTGCTGGCCCCAGGCAAGGGGGTGGGGGAGCCCTGGGTCCCCTCCCCTTCCCCCATTGCTGCCATGGGTTCTACCCCAGACCCTGGGTTCCTCTTTAGCGGCTCACGCCCACTCAGGACTCGACAGGCTTGGCTTCTCTCCCGTGCAGTTTCAGATCCGGGCGCTGGAGTCTCAGAAGCAGCAGCAGGAAATCGTGCTGCGAAGGAAAACCCAGGAGGTGAGTGCCAGCCCCTGCACCTGCGGGGGTCTGGAGAGCCGCTCACGGGGCCGTGACTGGGTGGGCGCTGAGGCCTGGCTCCTGGATCGGGCCGTTGGCAGGGCAGGGCCCTGGGGCCTCTCCAGACGGAATAGTCCCCTCCGCTGTCCCAGTGGGTCGTGCTCCGCCAATGCTGGGTTGTTCCCAAGGCGCTGGCCCTGGGTGGAGTGGATTTCCCACAGAGCCTGGTGATTTTATGGCCAGGAGTAACCAGGCAGGAGATGACAGTGATTGCGAGGGAGGAAACGCCTGCCTCCGGGGGCAGCTGATCTTCTGGGGTCAGGAAGGAGGAATTCTCTGCATGCCATGTGCGACTGTGCACAACAGGCTGTGTCCCCCTCCCTCCTTCCTGGAGCTGGGTCCTGGCAGCTGAGTTGGTCATGTGACTCGTCCAGGCTGCCTCCTGCCCCAGCACCCGTACAGCTCGCAGGACGGTGTGGTGCTTTGATCCCAGCCCCTCCTGATGCATTCTGGGAAACTGCTATCCACGGGTACCGGACCTTCACCCAGCCCAGATAGGCTCAGCTCTCTTGAAAGGTGCTCAGCTGCTCCCGGGCTCACTTTGCCACCTGAGAAGCGTTGGAGTCGCTCTGCGGCTGGGGGGCGATGCCCCCTGCGGGTGTTCCCAGGAGGCCCAGCCCTCAGGCACTGCTCTCACCCAGGTCTCTGCTCTGCGCCGCCTGGCCAAGCCCATGTCGGACCCGGTCTCTGGGAGGCTGAGTCAGAAGCCAGCCATGCTGGACTCGGGTGCGGAGGTGTCCACCAGCACCACCTCCTCGGAACCGAAGTCCGGCTCTTGCTCGGTCTCCAGCATCATGCGCCAGTGGAACCTGAAAATCGACCACTTCCTGAGAGACCCTTCGCCCTCCGTGAATGGGGCTCGGCCCGTCAGGTCAGACCAGTGCTTCCGAATCCGTGTCCCCCGCGGCCTCGTTCCCTGCTTGGCCCTCAGGCCCCGGGCTCCTGGGTGTTAGATGGGAGCGGAGTTCTGTGGGAACACGGGAAACGATCGCTCTATCATCGTGGGCGACTCTGCCATGTGGTTTGACACGTGAGACTCTCCACATTGGCTGGAGACCTGATGTGTAAATGCCCCTCTGTCCTGAGCACTAGTGGGCGTGATGGCCGAGCGCCCGCCTGGTGGAAGCCCCCTGACCATGTCCCATCCCACTGCAGGAAGAAGTTCCCAAAGAAGGGGATGAGCCAGACCTTCAGCAAGGCGGCCCGGCTCAAGTGGCAGTTGCTGGAGCGGCGCATTTTTGACGTTGTCACGCAGAAGATGACCATCGTCAACCTGGAGGCGGATATGGAGCAGCTGATCAAGGTGAGGTGTGGGGGGCAGTGCCCTGGTGGGGATTGGGTGGTCTGAGCATGACCGAGGGCCAGGAGTGCTGGGAGGCTGCTGGCACCTGGACAGCGCCGGCTGAGGCGTTTCCTTCCCACCCGCCCCCCAGAAACGCGAGGAGCTGGCGCTGCTGCAGGAGGCTCTGCAGGGGAAGAGGGGAAAGCTGCAGGCGGAGAGCCCGGAGGAGCAGAAGGGCCTGCAGGAGCTGAACGAGGAGATCGAGGTGCTGACAGCCAACATTGACTACATCACCGACAGCATCGCCGACTGCCAGGCCACCATCATGCAGCTGGAGGAGACCATGGTGCCGGGGGAGGGGGCCTGCGGGCGGGGGCGAGGTGCAGGGGGTCTGTATATGGGGAGTTGGTCTCACGGGAAGGGGAGCAGGGGAGATCACCCCAGGGCATTGTGTGCTGTAAGGGAAAGGGGGTGCTCTGGGGGCTGGTTGATAGTTGGGGTGGGGACTGGGCGTGAGCAGGAGGCTGGCTGGCTGGACTCTTCCTCTAGGCAGTTTAAGCATAAGGGGTGCAGGAGGCAGGTTTGCAGGGTCCTTTTGCTTTCTAAGCTCGAACTATTGGGCTGAAATGTTCTGTCGTGGGTCACACAGGGAGTCAGGGCCGAGCTGGCTCCCTGCTCTTAGCCCCCAGAGCTTGCCCCCTCCCTACAGAAACGTCACAGAGCAGCTGTTGCAGTCTGGCTGCTTTCTCTGCTTGTTTGCTGATGACGGCTGTATAAGGCCCAGTTCAGCAGGTGCCTGAGCACTCACGGGGCTGGTGCGATAGGCTGCCGTAGGCCCATGGGCGCCAGGCTAACGGACATGGCTGTGGCTTGGCTTGGACCAGCAGAGGCCAAGAATCAGCCCTCTTCCGCTGCACGGTCTGCAAGGTCGGGGCCAGGATTTAGGAAGCCCCTTATATGTTGGTCCACCAGGGTCTCCATCGGTGCTGGATGGTTTATTTGTGGAAGGGACGGCTGCGGAGAGCATGATGTCCACCACCAGCTGCTAGGCCCAACAGCCCTGATGGGAGTTCTGCACATGCTGGAGTCAGTGGAAGCCCTGTCTGTACCATGGGACAAATGTACCATGGGACAAATGTACCCATGGTGTATCCAGTGCTGCGGGCAAGGCGTGGTCTAGCCACGCTCAATCCTGTCTGTGTGCACAGAAAAACCCATGTCAGCACCAGGCTCCAGCCTGGGTCGCCGCCAGACTCCAAACATGCTTAGAACATGGGCTTTCTCCATTCCCTGCGTATACCGCAACACAACCTCCTGTGAGAAACTGCCTCGACCCAGCCCAGTTCCACAGTGGTGTTCCTGTAGCCTAGACCGAAGCCAAGCACGCGGGGCAGCCTGGTATTCAGAGCCAACTCCAGGTGTAGCCATGAGAGAGGGTTGAAGATGCTGTTTGCTTTTGTAGGAAATCTCAAACCCTTTTAGTTTTTCTTTTGAAATTTCCCAGGGGGAAGAAAAAATCAGTTTCTCCTCCTCGCCCCCCCCCCCCCCGCCCCACCCCCTGAGAAACTGGAATTTTTGTGGTTTTTGAAAATCAGTTTTGATGGTTTAAGGCAAAAAAATTGGGGGTCTTGGGAAAGAGTTTCCCTTTTCTGAAACCGCGAACTTGTGCTGAAAGCTGTTGTCAAACATTGAGTCTCTTTTCTGATGTCAGATTTTTGTAAAGGGAGGGTGGGATTTTGACCAGAATGGAAATTTTTGTTTAATCAAATATTTCCACAGAGAAACAATAGCCTAATAATGAGCCTTTCTCCCTGGCACCTGTCGGGTGTCTGTGCTCCAAGGAAAACCCCACAGCACAAGTCTCAGAGCCTGGATCCATTGCCTTGGCTCGCAGGGCTACGGGGCTAAAACGAAGAGTGTAGACATTCACACAAGGGCTGGAGCCTGGGCTCTGGAGGGTCTTGGAGCCCATGAGCGGGAATGTCTACACTGCTACTTTTAGCCCCGTAGTGCAAGCCCGAATCCTTTGGCCAGAGGCTCGCTGCTGTGGGTTTTTCTTTGCTGTGTGGACGCACCGTTAATGACATGGGGGGTCTGACCCAGGTTCAGCACAGTGTAGCTCTCTGCTCCCCTCCTAGCAGCTGGAGGTCGTAAACAGGTTTTTAGTATATGTCTACGCTTAATCTGCTACAGCTGCAAGGCTTTATGTGTAGACGCTCCCCGTTGGAGTAGGTAATCCATCTCCCAAGGAGGTGGCTGTTTAGTTCGGTCGGCAGAGCTACACTCTCCGGGATGGGGGGGGGGGGAGTGGGATTTTCACACCCTGGAGAGACATAGCTATGCTGGTATAAGTTCCCAGTGTAAACCTGCCCTTGGTCTGCTCTGGTCACCTGGCTAGCGAGCAGCTCCTGCCGTCCAGGCGGTAGAAGCGCCTCTTCTTTAAATCTGCAGGTGTGTGGTTCAGTCCCCATAGATGGCCCAATCAGGGGCCTGGTTCCAGGCACACTTCCAGTGCGAGTGCTCATGCACAGTATTGGCATGCAAGTCGTCTTCCCTGCCGCCTGCTCGCAGAGCACCTGCGTCCCTGCCGGCGTCAGCCAGTCAAGGAAACCCCCCCGGTTCCGTGGCGCTGGTGTCTCTGCTGGCCCTCTGCTTTCTGCCCTTCACTGCCCTCAGTGCCATTCTAATTCCCCTCCCTCGGGGTCTCTCTTGCACCGTAGGAGGAGCTGGACTCCACCGACACCTCCGTGGTGATCAGCTCCTGCTCCTTGGCCGAGGCGCGCCTCCTGCTGGACAACTTCCTCAAGGCATCCATCGATAAGGTCAGGCAAAGGGCCTTCAAGTGGGGGTGCAGCTCCTGGAGGGTGGGTCGCAGAACATGGGATCCCAGGTGGCCCCCTGTTAGCGTGGGATCACAATTGCTGCAGGTCAGGTTTGGAGCCGGGGCTATTTGGCTGCGCCTCGGGCATCCTTTGTGCGTGGGTGAGGGAGACTGAGAGGCCTGCCTGGCCTGTGTGCTGCTGGACCCAGAGAGGGGAATGGGTTTGTGACGTTATTGATATCCTCTGGGACCATATAGATCATTGTTGCAACCAAGGTCCTGTAGTGGCACCCAGATCTTGTATAAAGGGGGTCAAATGGGGTGTCTAAGACAAGGGTTATGGTTTACTGGTTATAATTATGCTGTCTATATGTGTGTGTCAATTTTGTAGTTGAAGTTATGAATATTGGCTCTATACTGTCTGTATTTCAAACTTCTGCTATGCTGCTGGGTGACATCCCAGACAAAATGGTGTTAGCTCTGCCTAGCCTGCTTGATGGCCCATTAAGGACCATCAGCTATACAATGGACCCATTGAGAGAAGGCAGATACACCTTGTAACTCAGCAAAGTATGCAGGGACTGGCCCATGTGACTCCAGACTCCATTTTGCTGTAATTTTCCACAGTAAGAACAAAGGTGTTCTTACACCTGGAAAAGACTATATAAGGCGGATGCCTCATCTCCATCTGGTCTTCAATCCTGCTTCTTACCTCTGAAGGAACTTTGCTACAAGCTGAAGCTTTGAACAAAGGACTGAGGACCCATCCCAGCGGGGGATGTATTCCAGAGACTTGATTTGAACCTGCAGTTTATTCTATTGCTGCTGCAAGCCTGAACCAAGAACTTTGCCATTACTGTATGTAATTGATTCCATTTAACCAATTCTAACTCTCCTCTCTATCTTTTTCCTTTTATGAATAAACCTTTAGATTTTAGATTCTAAAGGATTGGCAACAGCCTGATTTGTGAGTAAGATCTGATTTGTATATTGACCTGGGTCTGGGGCTTGGTCCTTTGGGATCAGAAGAACCTTTTTTCTTTTACTGCGGTATTGCTTTTCATAACCATTTGTCCCCATAACGAGTGGCACTGGTGGTAATACTGGGAAACTGGAGTGTCTAAGGAGACCGCTTGTGAGACTTGCGGTTAGCCAGGGGGTGAGACCGAAGTCCTCCTAGTCTGGCTGGTTTGGTTTGCCTTAGAGGTGGAAAAACCCCAGCCTTGGGCTGTAACTGCCCTATTTGAGCAATTTGTCCTGAGTTGGCACTCTCAGTTGGGTTCCGCCAGAACCACATTGTCACAGGGGTACAAGCAGCAGCTGAGTGAGGCTGGTGTGGAACCTGCATCTGTGCCCAGGGACAGGGACTGAAGCCAGGAGCTGATTCCCCGTCCCACCCACTGGCCCGTCCTGTGTGCTGGATGGAAGGTAACCTCCTGCTCCCGCCAAACAGGGGCTGCAGGTGGCTCAGAAAGAAGCCCAGATTCGCCTGCTGGAAGGGCGCCTGAGACAAACGGATGTGACCGGCTCCTCCCAGAACCATGTGATCCTGGATGCCCTGCGGGAGAAAGCGGAGTCCCACCCCGAGCTGCAGGCGCTCATCCACAACGTGCAGCAAGGTGGGTGCTGGGCTTTTCCCTCCTGGGGACCCCCGTGAGTACTGGGCATTGGCTGGCAAAGCAGCCGGCAGCGCTGTTGGGGGCCTGGGGCTGGCAACAGCTGGGAAGGCTTGGGGTGTTTCCCTGCCCCTACAGATGGCACGTCTGCCCATTGGGGCAGATGGAGCCCACCCCAGGGCTCTTGGCATTGCTCTGACCCTGTGGGCAGGAGTGATAGGCCCGCTTCATCCAGACGTATCAGCCCACATGGTCACAGCCTGTCCAGCCGTGAGGATGCACTGATGGCGCTTTGGTGGCAAAGAGTTAATGATAGCAATGGTCTAGGGGGGGGGGGGGTCCCAAGGACCTAAAGGGCCACACGCTGATTGGCGACCGCCTGCTGGCTGGCTCTGATCGGACCAGCCCAGTGCGGTGCCCTCCCACCCTCTGTCGCGTTGACGCACCCTTGTCGGCTGTTCCTTGTGCAGAGAACGGCTACGCCAGCACAGACGAGGAGATCTGGGAGTTCAGCCTGACCTCGGAGGGGAGGTAAGCGCACCAGGGAGCGTGCAGTGTCCCAGCCTCGTGCGCCCCTGAGCGGCGGGATCTATGGAGGGAGGGGGGCGCATCTCTGTGGCACTCATTGGCAAGGTAGACCCGTTAGAGCTTGGCAGCTAAATTCTCCAGGTTCTGTCTGCACCGAGCATGCTCCAGCCCCTCGGAGCTCCTACGTGGGACCCGACGGTGCACAGGCTACTCACACGCGATGACTGGCCGTGCTCAAACCCAGGCGTGCAGGGGCTGTACAGAACTGTCCCAGTAATCGTTCCTCTTGAGGGCCAGGGGCAAGACGGAGCTGGGAGGGAAGAGGGCCCCGAAAGGGACCGGGGGATGGGCTGTACCTCGGGGAATGGGAGGAGGAACCGTAGCCGGGCTGGTGATAGGGTGTTATGGGGTGGGGGTGATGGGCAGTGGTTTCTTCCTTTAGCTTTAAGTTAAGCCTTAAAGGGGATCGGCCATTTAACCCTTTGTTTCCTACAGCTTCTCCCAGTCTTTCACCCTGAAGGGCTCGGCCAGCCAGGACGACTTCAAGTTCAAGGTCAGTTCACAGCCACAGACAGGGCCATTTAACATCCAGATGTGGGGTCTTTGGTCCATTGTACCCCCTCTCCCTTTGTGCTCACGGCTGGGCGGTGGCCCTTGGCGGGAGTCTTCTCCATGGGCGGAATGTCTTGGGTCTGGAACTGAAATAGCCCGGGGTCTGGTCTCCTGGTGACGGCCGTGCCTGGCGTGTTACTTTGGCCCTATAAATGGCTCCTTGAGTCGTAGAGCCCACTTTAAACCCCTAAATGCCACATCATTGAGCTGTACTGGGCTTCCCTGAATCCAGGCAAGGTGCCCTGGTGCTGTCTAGCCCTCCTCTGGGAGCAAATAAAACCCATGTGACGCCCTGGTGCTGTGCGCCCTTCCCAGAGGCTAATTGACTGGACCAGTCCCTCCATGTGCCGAATCCTCCTGGGAGAGCTGCTCCAGCACTCTGGGCCATACACGTTTCAGCCTTGCACAGGGGGTACTTCCTGTTGCCCTCATTAATGAGCTCATGAAACGTTAATGCTGGCAACCGGGGCCCAACTGAAAGGTTTCTCTAGATCTGCCACTGCTGGGTGCTTGGCCCCAGAGGCCTCTTGGAACTGAATGGCCAAGGGGCGCCAGCGTCTGACTCGCTCCACGTGCTACCCTCGGGGCAGTGAACTCCTCGCCTCTCAGCCCTCCCCTCCCTGTGCCACGCTACAGGGGGAACCCAAGCTGTCAGGCCAGATGAAGGCTGTGTCGGCCGAGTGCCTGGGACCCACGCTGGACATCTCCACCAAGAACATCACCAAGTCCTTGGTGTCCCTCATGGAGATCAAGGAAGACGGGATCAGCTTTTCCATCCGGGATTCCTACTACAAGGATAAGGTCTCCCGCACCATCAGCCTGCCCACCCGTGGCAGCACCTTGTAAGCCCTGGCAAGCGTGGGCCCCACGTGCTTACAGGCCCTTGGGGGAAGAGGTGGGCTGGGCCATCGTATTCTGCCCTTGGAGCCTTGAGTCTGGACTCCTCTCGGTCGACCCAGCCTGTCCCAGCATGCAGTGGTGGGGCCAGCTTGCTCTGCCATCTTGGATTGCCAGTGTCCACAAACTGCCCGTCGGGGGGATGGGGCCTGAGGAAGGCGGGCACAAACCGGGTTCTGCTGTCGGACAGAGTTGGGCGTCCAGTCTCCACAGCCCTCTTATCGAAGGCACGGAGCTGCCTTCTCCAGCAGCAGTCTCGGTGATGAAGCCAACAGGACCTGCGCTCACAGCGCAAACCCTTAGCCGGGGCCGCTGGCCTGGCCTTGGGCCCTGCCGGGGCCTGATCCAGCCCGCTGGACCCCTGGCTCGGGAGGTGGATCTGTGTGCTGCCCCAGGGCTCTCGGCTTGCTTGCTCTGGGGTAGGCCTGTTCAGTGCTGAAGGGCTCTGGCCCCAAGGAGGGGCGATTGCTGATCTGGTCTTGCTCTGTTCCAGCCCTAGGCAGTCCTGTGGCTCGGACACCTCGCCTCTGACCCGGAGGAAATCCTATGACTGGGGGCAGCCTGCCAGGTGAGTGGGGAGAGGCTGGAGAGCACATGGGCCTAGCTCCCCATCGGGGACCAACCTGAGCACTCGGCTGTGCCCAGGCACATTCTTTCTGTAGCGGGGGGCCCAAAACTGGATGCAATACTCCAGATGTGACTCACCAGTGCCGAATAGAGGGGAATAATCACTTCACCATGGGCTGGCACTTCAGGCCTCCCTGTGCTGAATGGAGGTGCGGGGCAGGGGGTAGATCCCCAGACCAGGCTTGTGATCATGGGTCTCTTTCTGAACACCCCGGCTCAGGACTTCGGACGTTGGCTTCATGCCTCTCTCGTCCCCTCCCACCAGGCCGCGCAATGACCGCAACGTCTTCTCCCGCCTCACAGCAACCAGAGCCAGGGCTCCGCGCTGGACAAGTAAGAGCCTCGCGGGGCAAGGAGCGGGTAGGTGGGTGAAGCTCCAGGGAGCCCAGACCCAAGAGCAGTGAATGGCAGACGGTGACTCCCATGGCTGTCCCCAGGTACCGTCCCCGCTCTGCCTCGGGCCCGGCAGTCCCAGCTGGAGTCAGCCGCAGGCTCCTGCCGGGCTAGTGAAGCGACCAGGGCGAAGGCAGAGAGCTGCAATACTGGTGCAGTAGAACTTCACATGGGGCAGCATCTCCCTGGGCAGGGGCCCTATGCCAGACCTGTCTATAACCCCATTGATATGGGGGGGGTCTTTGGTCCCCCTCTACTGGCTGGACCTTGTCTCGGGGCTGCCCCTGAGCTGCCAAGCCTGGGCCTTTAGCTCAGGCAGAAGCAGCTGCTGTTGAGAGCCTGGGGTGGCAGATGCCCTCCCTGTAGATGATCCAGCTGGAGGCTCGTCGTTACATTGCACTGCTAGAGCCCTCAGAACAGGCCCGAAGCGGTGCCCTGGCCTTTAGCGTTGTGTGCACACACGTGGCAGTGCCCGGTCCCCCGCTGGGCCCGTGGGGATCCCCTGGGGGGCTGGGGCTGTCACAAGCCCCACTAGCGGCCCTGGGCTCTTTAGCTCCTGCTGGTAGCTCTGGAGGGCCCTGGTTCAGGCCCCAGTGTGTTGGCCAAGATGGCGGCTGTCACACTGGCTGCTGGCAGAGGAGAATTTCACCCGCAGGGACGCTGCTGGGTGGGTTTGGCTGCAGTTATAAAGCGGGTGAGGTGGGTCCAGGGGGCTGCTAGCTGAGGACACTAAGCCGCCATCCCGTCCCCAGCGAAGCATGGGGCTCGTCGGCGCTGGGCTTGGCAGGGGTCCCCAGGCGGTGGGGAAGCCATTTCCCAGTCAGCCCTACCCCGGTTCTGTGTGGCACTGGCTGTGCCATCGCACCTGCCCCTTCTGGGCCCTGCTCCCTCTCCCACTGTGGACTGGGTGATTGTAACAGTCCCTTCTGGCTGAATGACTCCAGTCCAGCCTGAAAGATCTTGTGTCCGAGCCACGTGTCCCTTCCTGCTCCTCTGCTCCTTTCCTCTCTGGTTTTCTGTGTCCGCTCCTCCCTCTCTACCCCGCTAGCTTGGATGCAATAACAACACTCCACTCTCTGACTCTGCTGCTGCCTCTCTCATCCGGGATTTTTTCTCCCGTAATCCTGCTAATTTTCTGTCCCTAGGTCTGACGACAGCGATTCCTCTGTCTCGGAGGTGCTGAGGTACATACAACTTTCTATTGATTAGAACTCTCCTGCTTCTCGCATTTCCCTCCCCCTGCCCTGCATGCTGAATCCGTGCTGGCCAAACTCTGGGCCTTGCTTCTTTGCTAAATCTATTGGGACTCTGTCCTGGTGCTGCTCTTGCTCGCTGTGTGTCCCTCTTTCCTTCTCTCTGCTTCCCCGCAAGGCCCTGGCATGCCGTGTCCGGCTGTGGAAGTCCCTTTCTGCCTCTGGTCTCCAGTGCCTTAAGGTCTGAGCCATCGTCTTGAAATGCAGTGCTGGGGGTTTAAGCGGATAGTGTACGGTGCTTTCACTGAATGGGGACAGCTACATGCTCTATTCTGCCTCGAGGGCAGGGCAGGTAGTGATGATATCTTGCGCTGTGTCTGGCCTAGCTGCAAGAGGCAGGGCAGGCCAGCTGTTGGAGCCGGTGGATGCTTGGAGGGTCCAGGCTATGATGCTTTTTTGGGGGGGTCTTCTCTCGCACCTTCAGTTCAGACATCTCCAAGCACTTGACAAACGTGGCTTCAGCCTCCCAGCACCCATGGCGAGGCTGGTCAGGATTGTTATCCCTGTCTTGTGCCTCGGTTTCCCCATCTGCAAAGAGTAAACACCTGGGGTGCAGCCTCTTGGCACTGAGGATCCTGTGGCTGCTGCTGAGGCCTGTGCAGCCTCCCAGATATATTAGAGCAGCCTTGGGGTTGCTCTAACTCACTGCAACCTCCCAAAGGGCTGCTTGCCGGCTATGCCACAACCCAGAGTTCCCCTAATGGGGTGTGCTAAGGCCCTGGCTCTGCCCCCAGCATGCCTGGGTTTGCAACACGAGCCACATAGAACCAATTACACTAGCCCAAGGCAGTGTCTGTGCCAGGAGAACTCTCCTTCCCCCATTCCCTGCACATCAAAAGGGCCAGGCTGGCAGAGGAGCATCTCCCCACTGGCCTTTGGGTGCCTATTTGAGACACCGTGGGCCTGACTCTGACACCCTGAGCACCATCAGCTGGAGTAGTGGGTGCTCAGCGCCCCTCAAAAAATCCATTCCAACCATGCCACAAATGTGCCGTGTGACCCTGGGCTAGCCCTTTCCCCTCCCTTTGCCTCCGTGTCCCCACCTGTAATCCAACCCTGCTGGGAGGAGGGGAGGTGCTTAGAGATCCTGGCTGGGAAGCTGCTTTGGGGCTATCAACCCTCTCCATGATGGGCTCTTCCACCTGGGCTCTTTTCTCAGGGGTGTCGATTCTCATGTGCTCAGCGTTCTAGAACCTCCCTCTGAACTCTGCTCACAGCCCCATTGGCTGTTGCTGGGGCAAAGCCTAGAACTGGTTTGAGACAGGATTGTCTCCTGGCCAGGGAGCCAGGATTCCTGGGTTCTCTCCCTGTTCTCGGGGGATTGAGAACTCCTGGGCTCCGTTCCCAGCTCTGCCATTGATTTGATTGTGACCTGTTAAAAATCCCTTCCCCATCTGCCAAAGTAGGGTGAAGCTCATTGCAAAACCGGAGTGGGTCAGATGGAGAGAGGGCGCTTCCCCCCCGCTGGCCACAGGGTGGTGCCCTTATGCCCCACATAGCACGGCTGGAGCAGGGCCCCAGTTTGTTCAAGCCTGGAGGTTCTGGGGGTTGGGTCCGGAGCCAGCCTGTCCCTGCTAGTCTCTGACTCCACAGGGGATGGGGCAGCGTGTGCCATGAAGCAGCCTGGACTCTATTGGCTTCGGGATCTTGCCTGGATGGGGCACAGAGGCCACCCACAGCTCTCACGGCGGGAGGGGGGTAGCTCATCTGTGCCAGCAGCGAGATGGCCAGGGGGTGAAGCCCGTTTCCTTTCCAAGCCCCAGCCCCAAGCCAAGGCAGGGTCTGCACGAGTCCCTGAGCCCTTAGCACCGATGGGGTGTGACCTGCCCCGGGGGGCCCGTCTGGGGAGCAGGCTGCCCGGCAGCTTCTGTCTGTGGTTTGCTTTGCTCCGGAGCCCCACTAGCAGGCCCTGGCAGCCTCGTGGGGCGGGATCTGGCTTCGTCCTGGGTCACCCAGCCAGCGCCCTCCTGCTGACGCCCTTGCTCTCTCTCTCCCACGGAAAGGGCCTCATTAACCCCGTGGGCGGTGCCAGGAGCACCCGGACGGCCCCGCTGCAGTGCATCTCTGTGGCGGAAGGACACTCCAAGCCCGTTCTCCGCGTGGACGCCACCGACGAGCTGCTCTTCTCCGGATCCAAAGGTGCGCGCCTCAGGGGCGGGCCGGCTGCTGAGCTCTGGGTGTGATCATTGGGGAGTGAGCCTGTTACCCAGGGGAGGGGCTGAGCCACCCCAAACTGCGGGGGCAGGACAGGAGCCTCTTGCTCAGACGGCACCGGCCTGCCTGAAAGCCACAACGGGCCGGTGCAGTTCTGGGTCCCCCCAGCAGAGGGCAGCAATGCTGCACGAGTCATTAGGCTGAACAGCTGTGTGGTGACATCCCTGAAGCGAGTTGTTGGGGCCTCTGCCCGGTTCCTAGTGGCTGGATGTTCACCTCGCACCTGGCACTAATAGACCCTCCCCCCGTTGGCAGGTCTGGCAGAGGTGCCAGAGGCTGGATGGGCCACAGGGACTGAGCTCCCCTGGGGCACTCGTGGGAGCAGGGGGAGGCGGGGGGGAGGGAGGGAGGAAGCCATGGGTATCCTTTGCTGAGGACAGGAAGGGTCCCGCAGTGTCATGTGCTCCTGCCTCCTCCCGCAGACCGGAGCTGCAAAATGTGGAACCTGGTGACGGGCCAGGAAATCGCCTCGCTAAAGGGCCACCCCAATAATGTGGTGTCCATCAAGTACTGCAGCCACTCAGGGTTGGTCTTCACTGTCTCCACCTCCTACATCAAGGTGTGGGATATCCGGGATTCGGCCAAGTGCATCCGCACCCTCACGTAAGTACCTGACGCACCGAGGCTGCCCTGTGGGCCTGGCCAAGCTCGACGCACTGCCCTGCCAGCGTTCTGCACTCAGGGCAGCATTGCAAAGGCCAGGCGGCCGGGCTGGTCTGCAGGGCTGAGTCTAGGAATGCTGCAATGCAGGTCGTTCTAGCCTGGCCTGGCTCGTGGAGGCTCCGTGGCTTGGTGCTCTGCTCTCAGGGAAGTTGCTCCTCTCGTCTGTTTCGGGGGGCACCGTGCACCCTACAGTTGCTTTGATCAGGGATGGGTAATGACCCATCTGCAGCTGCCAGCACCGTTTCCAGACCCCAGCGAATCAGCCCCTCTCTCTGGTGCCCAGCCACAGACTGAGACTTCTCTTTTAGGCCTCCCCAATCTGACTGGCGGGAACAGGAGCGGCGCCAGGGTTTTTGGCGCCCTAGACGGGGGTCCTTCCGTGCTCCCGGTCGTCGTCGGCAATTCAGCGGTGGGGGGGTCCTTCCGTGCTCCCGGTCGTCGTCGGCAATTCAGCGGTGGGGGGTCCTTCCGTGCTCTCGGTCGTCGTCGGCAATTCAGCGGTGGGGGGGTCCTTCCGTGCTCCCGGTCGTCGTCGGCAATTCAGCGGTGGGGGGGTCCTTCCGTGCTCCCGGTCGTCGTCGGCAATTCAGCGGTGGGGGGGTCCTTCCGTGCTCCCGGTCGTCGTCGGCAATTCAGCGGTGGGGGGGTCCTTCCGTGCTCCCGGTCGTCGTCGGCAATTCAGCGGTGGGGGGGGTCCTTCCACGCTCCCGGTCGTCGTCGGCAATTCAGCAGTGGGGGGGGTCCTTCCACGCTCCCGGTCTTCGGGTCACTTCGGCGGCGGGTCCTGGAGCAAGTGAAGGACCCGCTGCAGAATTGCCGCCGAACACCCGGAGCGCAGAAGGACCCCCCGCTGCCGAATTGCTGCCCCTCCCCCCCCCCCCCCAAATCCTGGTGCGGTCGCCTAAATGGAAGCGCCGGCCCTGGGCGGGAACATGCCTGGGCTGCCTGTCAACATCAACTCCAAGCCAGGGGTGGGGTTTGTGTCGCTCCGCCCTGGGCGTGGAGCTGGCATGCCTGCTGGTACGGGTCTGGCTGGCTGCGCGGCAAGGCACCTCCCTTGGGTGCCGAAAGCTGCTGCCTGGGTCACCCTTGCTGTGCCGTTGCTCCCGGCTTGAGGGGACGTGGGGCTGAGCGGGGGGGTCTCATCCTGGCACCACTGGCACTGCATATGGCCAGGAAGTGGCGTTGCTTCCCCCTATAGATGGCTGGGGACAGACGCTGTC
>NW_027052710.1:1536595-1595227 GCF_011386835.1 Chrysemys picta bellii
CCCCCTAGTTATCTGGGACTAGAGTCCAAGCAGGGTAATTATCCAGAGCCCAGCAAGTCAGGCCTGGCCTGCCGGGGGGTGGGGGGGGGGAGGGGGAGGGGGTGTCGTCACTGACAGATTGACCTGCCCCGATGGAGAAAGGGGCTAATTAGGGCTCCGAGCCGGGAGGTCCCCAAAGGCAGGGAAGCCAGAGCCAATTCTGCACCTTGCCCTGGATTAGCTTTGCAAGCAAGCCGTGTATCGCCAGCCCAGCTACTGCTCCCCTGCCGGGAGCGGGTGCAGCATGGAAGGGGCGAGCACTGAGCAGAAGGCGGCGGAGGAGGAGAAATGGATTTAGTGCCGGTGGCTAGTCGGGGGAAGGGGCAAGAACAGCAGGGCAGGTGCACTGAGCCCATCCCAGTCACTACAGGGCAGGAGAACGGGTGGGCTCAGAGGGAACCCCCTGAAGGCCCAAGTCCAGTGGGGCTATGTAGTGGCTCCTCCTTGGCAGAGCAGCGTAGAACGGACAGGCTTCACCCCATCTACGATATTAACAGGCCCCTCTTTACCCTAATATGCAAGCACCTAACAATCTACCGTATTTATCCTCACGCCTCATTGTACAGATGGGGAACGGAGGCCAGAGAGACCAAGGGACGTGCCCAAAGTTACCCTGGGCGTGCATGGCAGAGCAGGGAGGAAAAACCCAGGTCTCCGAAATCCCGCCGTAGGGCTGATCCAGGCTGTGACCCTACACGAGGGATAGGTAAAGTGACACGGCCGTCCCCCTTCCCCAGCCACCACCTGCAGATGGGATCCTGCCCTGGGGTGGTGGGCATGCCTGGCCTCCCATTCCTTCGCCCGGCTGGCTGACAGTTCTGTGGGTGGCACAGGCTGGGACCTGCCCATTTGCGTAAGTGACGAGAATCCAGCGAATCATTAACAGGGTGGGTGGTGCACTGAAGTCCCAGAAGGAAGCTGGGCTGGGGCCTCACTGTTTGTGGTGCTAGACAGGCTGCAGATCTCAACCTGGGCCTCTCGCCCACCCGGCCTTCGCCAGAGATGCTGTGAGGCCATGTTCCGATCACAGGGTCTGGGCCCTGGCCCAGGACACAGAGTGGAGCAGTGAGTTCACCAAGGCCACATGCCAAGTCAGGGGCAGAACCAGGGGTAGAAGCCAGGAGTCCTGGCACCTGGCTGGCATTAGGCCCGTACGCAGTTCATTGCAAGGATCCCAGCTCAGGGGTTAGCGGGAAAGCACCGCAGAGCGGCTCTGAAGATAAGGCTAATCCGTTCCACTGTCCCTGGAAGTTAGCTCCAGAGCAGTAAAGCCTCCCCTCTAATGAACCTGCCCGGACAGGTCCCAGGACACGGGGAAGAGCACAGCAGTAACAACAGTCCAGGTCATTACCTTGCATGCTGGCACCCTCAGGAGCTTTAACGGACCCCCACTATCACCCCCCAACGAGAGCACCTTTTATTCCAGCTGTGCAGACCACGGCGCCGAGATGCAGCCACCTCTGGGGTGGAGGGCAGCTATCAGCACACCCCACCGGGGGAGAGGGGACATTGGGGCAAACCAGGTCCCACTGGACTGCACTGCCCTGCTGGGTTTGCAGGGAGCGTGGGTGTTCAGCGTGCAGACGACAGGCGCTATAGGCCAGCTGAGCCGGTCCCTGCATGCGTAGTGATGTTCGGGCAAAGCAGCCAAGCAGGCAGCTAAAGAAGGCCTTATCTATCCTGGCCATCTCCTGCTGGCTGGCTGGCTGCAGCTGCACAGGAGCCGGCAGTGTGGCCTAGTGGCTAGAGCACTGGCCTAGGACTCCAGAGACCTGGGTTCTGGTCTGTTCCCAGCTCTGCCACTGGCCTGCTGGGTGAGTGACTCCCCCTCTCAGTGCCTCAGTTTGCCCATCTGTAAAATGGGACCATGATACTGATCTTCCTTTATAAAGCACCTTGAGCTCTCCTGAGGCAAAGCGCTAGATAGCAGCTGGGTCTCGATGATGCGACGGTAAAGCCTGAGCTCTGCCTACACTAGGGCCTTCGTGGTCACTGTGATTCTGTGGATCGCCTGGAGCGAGCAAAGCTGGGCACAGCCTGCCGGGGGAATACGAACGGGTGACTCTGAAATAGACCAGAGGGGTTTGTCTGGAGGAAACTCCTGCCTCATGCTGGGACTGGAGGCTCCAGAAGCCCAGACATCTAAGTTTCTGAAACTATTTAACAGGCAAAAATATCCTGACCAGAAAACAGACAGGACACAATAAACTCAGCAGGCAGCCCCCAGCTCCAGCACTGCCAGTGTCATTAACCCTTGCAGTGCTGGAGTCTCTGCTGTCACCCCAGCAGCCTCTGGGCTTTGTCAAAGCTTCTCTATAGCCGAGAAGCTAGCATCTGCCAGCCCGGCCTTCAGACTGGACGGCTTCTGGTGCTGAATCTACAGAGCTGCAGCAAGGCCAAGGAGAAGGGTTTTCAGATGTAGCTCCTCTTAGCCTAGGTGGGATGGTTCAGTCCACGTAAAGGGTCCACCAGCCACCCCGGGGCAGCCACGGCGTTGGCCAAGTTTGCACAAACTCTCCACATGCCAGTGCAGTGGGGCCAGATCCTCAGACATAGTTTCATTGAAGTCACTGGAGTTACCCAAGCCCATAAACTCTAACAGGGTGTTCCCAAAGGGGGTGTCGCTGGGAGGAAAGGGATCGAGCAAAGGGAAACGTAGGCTGAATAGCAGGCGGTTTCGACAACAGCAAGATCTCCTTTGGCGACTTACGCGGTGGGAGTCCCGGCACCCTGTGGCATTCACAAGCAGGACTGGCTGGCTCTGGGGAAGATGTTATAGAAGGGGGAGACGGGATCTCACAGGGTTCACTGCAGCACTTGTGTCTGATCCTATAGCTCACGCCCGGGGCTGGGCAGTCACACAACACTGCTGGCGGAGGGGCACTCCCCGCCGTACTGAACGAGAAGCAGGGTTAACCACCACTCAGAATAGCCTCGCCTCGACAAAGGGATTTCAAAGGAGGTGCCAATGAGCAGGAAGTCCTCCCGTGTCCTGCTTCCGTGCCAGCTCACAGGCACTCAGGGAAGAGCCAAAGCCCTGCCAAGGCTAGAGATCCTTGGGAACACGATCACGCTTCCGGCTGCTTCAGATCTGGGGCAGAAGAGATGAGGAGGGCGTCATGGAAGCCGGGAAGGTTTCCTATTGGGGTAACTTACCCAGCCAGGTATAGGGATCTGAAGTCATACGGGTCTCAACTCTTTGCCCAGATGGAGAAAATGGAGCTCAGAGACTTTCCAGGGGGAACTCTGTGCTCTAGTGGTTTGGGCCTGATCATCTGGAGATGTGCAATCCACTTCTGGTTCGGACCCAGGCTTGCCTGATCTTTGGCCAGTCACTATCTATACCTCCATTGTAAAATGGACCATTGGTATTTATCTAATTCATCAAGGTGTTGTGAAGCCCAAGAAAATACTCCTCCGAAGGGATAGCTATACAAGGATCATTGAGGGCACTGTGTCAGCAGTGGGATTAGACTCAGGACCTCCCTGCTCCCAGTCTTTCAGTCCTTTCTAGGCTATATAGCCTTACAGCAGATGCTTTCTCCTCTACACTTTTCCAACAGGGGAGGCATTTCTATGTTGAAGTGGGACTAGTTTTCAGATCACTTGAGATTTTACACATTCTAAAAAAAGAACAGGAGGACTTGTGGCACTTTAGCGACAACAAATTTATTAGAGCATAAGCTTTCGTGGGCTACAGCCCACTTCTTCGGATGCATATCGTGTGGAATATATTCTAAAAAAAAAGCTCAAGTTTCAGGATTCCATGAAATTACGCAAAAGTGATTTGCCAAATAGTGTCACGGTGGTTTTCCGTGATTTCACAAAAATCCCTCTCACCCAGCTCTAGTCACTAAACACAAGGATGGCATCGTCTGGATCGATTATACCACAGCACACGTTTCTCTATCAACATGATCTGAAAGTAAAATGCAAAGCCAACCCTTTGAAAAGCTCCTGGCTTTTCCACATGCGTTTGGGGCATTAACAAAATAGAAACTTTGTCAGAACAGTGGGGCTAGCTATATACAGCCTTCCTGCATTCGCCCGGATAAGTCATTCTAAACCCATTCCTGTCCTGAACTGCTGATGGAAGCTGCATTTGTTTTTTTCACATTCCACCCCAGAACTAGCTGCATGTGGGTAAGAGCTGAAGCAATCACAAAGTACACAGTCTGCAAGGCATGATGGGATCGTTCTAGATGAAAGGTGCAATAAGAAAGGTTTGGATAATGATAGGAACATGCTAAAAGCAGGCTCTGGAGACTGAGAAACAGGGCAAAGAGGTGGGAAGGGCCAGTACGTTACTTTCAAGGTTATGAGAAAGCCTGAAGCAATAGATGGAGTGGAAGGCGCTTGAGAATTCCTGCTCAGCTGGGGAAGGCTGGGAAAACCTACATCCTTTGTACAGCAACTGGACTTTGGCCCAAATCTGGATGCAGACAAGTGGATGCAGAGTACACGGACTGCAGTGGAGCCAGCCCTCCAGCTCCCAGACACAGAGGGGGCACAGATAACCAGCACCACTGCCTCCCAGAGAAGCCAGAACATAAACAGTCAGCACCATTTTATGTAGGGCCCACAGCACGTGCCCCCCTGAAGCAGTGCATGAGTAGCTGTAGCTTGCGGTCGCTGGGACAGACACCCCCACCCATACCCTGTTCCGGGGTGCGGGAATGGCAGCTCCTCGTGTTCCGGGGACCCAGCTTGCTCCCCCCTCGCTCACACCCACCTCCAGGAACTGGGCGCTGACTTTAAACTCTGGCACGGCTGTGCCACGCTCCTGCGCTGCCCGCTTGCGCTGCTCGATGCCGCTGAAGAGGTGGGAGATGGCCCGCGGGATGATCCCGTGCTCCTCCTCCGAGATGTTTGTGTCAAAGCCGGTGCCCATGGTGTATGTCTTCCCAGTGCCGGCCTGAAAGGGCACAGGACGGGCACTTAGACAGCCCCAGGGCGCATCAGCCTAAGAGCAGCCCCCTGCAGCTCCAGCCCTGGGCTGCCAAACCCAACCTGCCCCCACCCCTCCCTGACTATTCCCCAACAGCTCTCTTGATGTCCCAAAATCCCAACCCACAGCCCCCCCAATATTCCAGCCCTGGGCCTCTGCCCCTGCACCCCACCAACGAGCCTCAACTCCGACCTGCAGGCCCAGCCAAGCACCTTCCCGCATGGCTTTGCTGGTGCAGCCAGATAGCCCACAACTACTAACAGCCGAGCCTGGCTTCAGTGCAACAGCCCAGGTTTACCGCCGAGACACAGGACGGGGACAGCCGGTACCTGGCCATAGGCCAGCACAGTGGCATTGTAGCCTTCGAAGCAGCCCTTGATGAGTTTGCTGACGCAGGTGGTGTAGAGCCGCTCCTGCCACGTGTCCAAGTCGAACACAAAGTCATAGATGAACGCCTTGTCCTTTCCCAGCAGCACCTGGGGCTCCCCAGGCATCACTGAAGTGCAGATGTGGCATCCCTCAATCTTCTCCTTTGACAGCTGGGGACGGATCCTGCCAGCGGGAGAAGACAGACAACTGAGGACACAACAATCTTACTTCTCCCAGAGCACCCTGCATCCCTGCAGCAAGGGGGACCACCTTGCCCACCAGTGAAATGCAGCCACCTCTGGGCTGCAACCTGGCAGCAGCTGCTTAACTACACAAAGTAACAGTCATAGGAGACCAAGTTATGGATCATGACCCCCTGGGGCCAGGCGCTGTACAAACACAGGACAAGAAGAGGGTCCCTGCCCCAAAGAGCTGATGATCAATTGTGAGACAAGAGACCACAGGCGGCTGCTGACAGACGACGAGCACAAGGAAACACGGCCCTGCCCAAGGCTAACAGAAGTCTTAGAAGCACCTTTCCTATTTATTAATGGCTCCCTGGCCTAGTCAGATGCCTTTCTCCCTCCTCCTCCTCACATTCTGCTAGAAAGAGCAAGACCCATGTTTTCAGCACTGGCCTCTGATTCTGGAGGCTTCTCTTTCTGGGGAGCCCATTTTGAGACAATTGGGGCCCAATTCCCAGAGGTACTGACTGTCCCGCAGCTCCCACTGACGTCAGCTGGATTTCCTTGTGCTCAAACCTTCTGGAAAAAAAAATAATCAAGGCCCACTGTGTCTCAGGCTGGGCCCCCCAGAAGCAGAGGCACCCCAAATCCGTGGCTGCTATTGCAAGTTTGTGTTGACCAGCTCCCATTTTCATTTGCACAATAAGTGGGTCAGGTCAGAAGATGCTGGATGCTCCCCAAAGACTGTTCCCAGGGCAACTTGGGCCCTCGGGTGGATTATTTCTCCTTCCAGAGCTCTCTCCCACTCCTTTACTGCTTGCAACCCCTCACCCCATTAGAGACGTAGGGGTTCCAGCTGCTAATTTATGGCAGTGGGTGCATCCGAGAGTCCTAACTGGAATACGGGTTTGGATGACCTGGGCACGTACAAACTACTAGGACAGGTGACACCTGGTTTAGACATGCAGCTCCTCAATCTGCAAGGCATAGGTACGTAGCCCCCACATCTGCGCACAGCCCCAGACTGCACACCCAATTCAGGGATCTAGAAGAATGCATGCTCACTCATTTAAAATGTTCATTATAAATTCCTAGAGGGACCATTCTGATCAGACAGTCTCATCTCCGGCATAACACAGGCTTTCCCCAGTAACTTCGGAATCAATCCCATGACATGTGGGTGAGCTAAAGCAGATGTATTGGAGATGCACATTCTTGATTTCAAAGTTTCAAGGGATGGAGTATTCACCACAGCCCTGGGTAAGTGGTTCTGGTGTCTACTTACCCTCACTGTTCAAATAAAACACAAACCTGTGCTTTATGTCCAGCCTGAATTCATCTGATGTCAGCTCCCAGCCTGAATAACTCATTGTTCCTTTGTCAGATAGACTACTGCAGTGCACATGTTCAATCCACATCATTAAAAGCTCCCTTGACGCAGTTTCCCATCGTACAAATTCAAGGCTTAAACATTTTTGCCCAAAAAGAGTCATTAAAAATAAACCCCGGGGTAATCCGAATATTGCTAATCAAAGCAGACAAGGGAAAGAGACAATACAAACTCCACACGAGCGAGACCGGGGAAGCCAGAGATGAAAATCAACCCAATCTGATCCAGGAAGGGAAGAGCTCTGCTAAGGGTCTTTTCAGTACTCACTCTCAAGTTCTTGATTACCTTCTAAATCACAGCGCTGAAGGCCAGAAGAGACCATGAGCCAGTCTGACCTATGTAGCTCACAGGCCATCAGCGCCACCCCAGCATCCGCACAACCCAAATCAGATCAATTAGTCGTAATTTCACACACACACCTAAAATTCTGCTGTTACACGGGAATCAACAAAGAGAAATGTACTGCTAACAAAATGACCTGCAGCTTTGCTTGGCAAAACAGCTGCTTTTGCTGAGATTTTAAAGTCTCCTATTTTCAGGGGATCGGCCTGGCAGCTCTGAAGCTGGCTTGCCTGGGAAGAATCAGGGAGAAAAAACATGACACCAAATACCCTGATAAAAACTCTTTTTGGAGACTTGTTGACAAAACTTCCCTCATTGGCTGTTTTATAAATACTTATATTAATTCCTTTAAAGCCATGGAAGCCAATAGAATGGACCACATGATTAATACCACCACCCTCTCACTAAGTGGGGCTTATCAAATAGTGTCCGATATTATCATCAGCTACTGTTTAATGTACTTTAGCAATAGGTGAAGCAAATCCTGCATGGCCACTCTGTGCCTCAGTTTCCCCATCTGTAAAGCAGGGGTAATGATATCAAATACCTTTGTAAAGCTCTTTGAAATCTCTGGATGAAAGACACTGTGTAAGCGCTAGGTGTTATAGACTCAGGCTGGGTCTACACTACCCGCCTAAATCGGCGGGTAGAAATCGGCCTCTCGGGGATCGATTTATCGCGTCCCGTTAGGATGCGACAATCGATCCCCGAATCGACGCTCTTACTCCACCAGCGGAGGTGGGAGTAAGCGCCGTCGACGGGAAGCCGCAAAGGTCAATTTTGCCGCCGTCCCTACAGCGGGTTAAGTCGGCTGCGATACGTCGAATTCAGCTGCGCTATTCGCGTAGCTGAATTTGCGTATCTTAAATCGACAACCCCCCTCCCCCCCCGTAGTGAAGATGTAGCCTCAGACTTTAAGGCCAGAAGGGGCCATCTTGATCATCTCACCTGGCCTCCCGCACATCGCAGGCCGCAAAACCCCACCCACTCCTGTAATAGACCCCTAACCACTGGCTGAGTTACTGAAGTCCTCAAATCATGGTTTAAAGACTTCAAGTTAGAGAATCCACTATTTACACTAGTTTAAACCTGCAAGTGCCCCATGCTCCAGAGGAAGGCAAAAACCTCCCAGGGTCTCTGCCAATCTGACCCGGGGAAAATTCCCTCTAAACCCCAAATCTGGTGACCAGGTAGACCCTGAGCATGTGGGCAAGACCCACGAGCCAGACACCTGGGAAAGAATCCTCTGTGGATAGTTTGTGTATCACTGAAGGATGGGAAAGGGTATCAGATTATGCCAGCACCAAAGTCTCACTAAGTGGGGGCTTTTCTCCAGGGTTCCCAGGCTGGCACTTTGTTTAAAGCCTACAAACAGCAGAAGGCTCAACTGGGCCCTTTGGGCCAGAATTTCCAGACAGAGCTCAGCGACCACAGCAAGGTTCAGATTTTCAGAAGGGCTCAGCACTGGGGCCGCTCGCGTTCTTTCTCCCCAAAGACGTTTCCTTCCCTGTCCCCCTGGACCAAAAAAAAAAAGGCTTTTTGACAAAAATGATGGGGGCGGAGGGGCTGTGTGTGTGTGTGTGTGTGTGTGTGTGTGTGTGTGTGTGTGTGTGTGTGTGTGTGTGAGAGAGAGAGAGAGAAACATTTTTGGTCAGTGTGACAGGGAAGGATGGGGCAAGGGCATGAGAGCTAGGAGCACTGGGATAAAACTGAGCAAAGAAAATCGAGACTGAACATCAGGAAATGCAGAACAAAAGTCATGAAGAATATAAGAAGAGAATAATCCTTTATTACCCAGCACAGAGTTAGCAATGAGTTCCACAGGCTTTCACATAGCCCAGATGCCAAGAGTTTAGTTGGACTCAAAAGAGGGCTGGATATTTACAAAGATAGCGAAGGCCAAATCACACTTGGAGTTGCAGTTAGCAAGAGATGTTAAGAGTAACAAGAAGGGTTTCTTCAGGTACGTTAGCAACAAGAAGAAAATCAAGGAAAGTGTGGGCCCCTTACTGAATGAGGGAGGCAACCTAGTGACCAAGGATGTGGAAAAAGCTAATGTACTCAATGATTTTTTTGCCTCTGTCTTCACGAACAAGGTCAGCTCCCAGACTGCTGCACTGGGCAGTACAGCATGGGGAGAAGGTGACCAACCCTCTGTGGAGAAAGAAGTGGTTCGGGACTATTTAGAAAAACTGGACGTGCACAAGTCCATGGGGCCGGATGCGCTGCATCCGAGGGTGCTAAAGGAGTTGGCGGGTGAGATTGCAGAGCCATTAGCCATTATTTTTGAAAACTCATGGCGATCGGGAGAGGTTCCAGATGACTGGAAAAAGGCTAATGTAGTGCCCATCTTTAAAAAAGGGAAGAAGGAGGATCCGGGGAACTACAGGCCAGTCAGCCTCACCTCAGTCCCTGGAAAAATCATGGAGCAGGTCCTCAAGGAATCAATTATGAAACATTTAGAGGAGAGGAAAGTGATCAGGAACAGTCAGCATGGATTCACGAAGGGGAAGTTGTGCCTGACTAACCTAATTGCCTTCTATGATGAGATAACTGGCTCTGTGGATGAGGGGAAAGCAGTGGATGTGTTATTCCTTGACTTTAGCAAAGCTTTTGATACGGTCTCCCACAGTATTCTTGCCGCCAAGTTAAAGAAGTATGGGCTGGATGAATGGACTGTAAGGTGGATAGAAAGCTGGCTAGATCGTCGGGCTCAACGGGTAGTGATCAATGGATCCATGTCTAGTTGGCAGCCGGTTTCAAGCGGAGTGCCCCAAGGGTCGGTCCTGGGGCCGGTTTTGTTTAATATCTTTATTAATGATCTGGAGGATGGTGTGGACTGCACTCTCAGCAAGTTTGCAGATGACACTAAACTAGGAGGCGTGGTAGATACACTAGAGGGTAGGGACCGGATACAGAGGGACCTAGACAAATTAGAAGATTGGGCCGAAAAAAACCTGATGAGGTTCAACAAGGACAAGTGCAGAGTCCTGCACTTAGGACGGAAGAATCCCATGCACTGCTACAGACTAGGGACCGAATGGCTAGGTAGCAGTTCTGCAGAAAAGGACCTAGGGGTCACAGTGGACGAGAAGCTGGATATGAGTCAACAGTGTGCTCTTGTTGCCAAGAAGGCTAACGGCATTTTGGGCTGTATAAGTAGGGGCATTGCCAGCAGATCGAGGGACGTGATCATTCCCCTTTATTCGACATTGGTGAGGCCTCATCTGGAATACTGTGTCCAGTTTTGGGCCCCACACTACAAGAAGGATGTGGAAAAATTGGAAAGAGTCCAGCGGAGGGCAACAAAAATGATTAGGGGTCTGGAGCACATGACTTATGAGGAGAGGCTGAGGGAACTGGGATTGTTTAGTCTCCAGAAGAGAAGAATGAGGGGGGATTTGATAGCAGCCTTCAACTACCTGAAGGGGGGTTCCAAAGAGGATGGAGCTTGGCTGTTCTCAGTGGTGGCAGATGACAGAACAAGGAGCAATGGTCTCAAGTTGCAGTGGGGGAGGTCCAGGTTGGATATCAGGAAAAACTATTTCACTAGGAGGGTGGTGAAACACTGGAATGCGTTACCTAGGGAGGTGGTGGAGTCTCCTTCCTTGGAGGTTTTTAAGGCCCGGCTTGACAAAGCCCTGGCTGGGATGATTTAGCTGGGAATTGGTCCTGCTTTGAGCAGGGGGTTGGACTAGATGACCTCTTGAGGTCCCTTCCAACTCTGATATTCTATGATTCTATGATTCTATGATTTGAGAAGGTTCTTTAAAAAACAATTATAAATCCTCATGCTTCAGGGCATGAGCCAACTTCTAAGCGATGAGGGTCAGGAAGAAACTTTCTGTGGGCAGGTTATTCCTTAATTTAACTTCTACCTTCCTCTGAAGCAGCTGGAGCTGCCCCCTATTGGAAATGGGAAACTGGACTATGCCAGTTCCTAAACCTGTGCTGGCCGGAGAGCAGGCAGATGGACGGGACGAGACCTACTGACATTAGAGATGGAAGAAACATCCAATAGGATTAGCAGAGCACAGATTTATCCACCTTGCACATGGAGATAGCACCTAATAGCCTGGCCTCCCTGTGGTAGGCGCTGTACAGACACGGAATAGTTCACTGACCCGGCCCTGGAGGGCTCACACCCTACGCACAGACTTACATGGCCGTGATCACCACCAGGGTGATGCCTGCACAAGCCAAGGAGGAATGGGGGAGTTAGAGCTTTGGCAGGGGCCCTTTAAAAACGGTCACTCATGGTTCTGTTGGACAGGACACACGTGCCTAAGGGATATGAACCTTCATGTTTCAGGGCATGCACCAGCCATTGACTGACAGGGGTCAGGAGGAAGCTTCCCCCGTGGGCAGGTTATTCCATAATTGTCCACTAGGGGGCATTTCTTGTTTCTCACTCTGAAGTACCTAAATACCTTTGAGGGCCAGAGCACTAGAATGGCTAATACAGACACAAGCCCCAAGTGCGCGGGGGGGGGGGGGGGTTTGATCACGCCCCCAGGGACGAGAGTTAAGAGCTTTCTCTCATCACCCAGGCTCCCTCCAGCCAGCCTTTCCCGCTGCCACCACCAGCATCGCACAGCTGGCTCGGGGAGGGGGCTGGCCCGGGCGCTCTGTGCTCAGACACACACAGGGGCGGATTCATTCTGTGCCCACCAGACCCAGACGTGGGCCTCAGACCTGAGGCTGCTCCAGCTGAGAAAGCAGAAGGGGCCCAGTGGGAGCCATAACGGGAGGCTTTGTCCCTCGGTGGTAAAGGTCAGGACATTGAGGGATAACGCTCCCTCGGAACCTCTCTCCAAGGGAGGAGAGAGGGGCCCACGGCTCCTTCCTCCGTCCCGCCACTTGCTGTAGCAAAGCCCCGGCTGCAAGAGAGGTCGTGGGTCCTTCACTCATCGAGCAGCTGGGGACTCGGGGCTGGAGTTTGCAGTCGCTGTCCCATGTCTACACATGACCCATGCTGTTTGGAGCGGCTTTGAAAGCGACGCCACCCCAGGCTTGTGGCCGGAGCCTTTCCCGAGAGGAAGATCAGTTAATTTCATGGACTCTTCCCTCCACTCATGGGGAGAGAGGTCAGGGAGGGACAGGGGATGCCGCCGGCAAGCCCTGGCAAGGGGACACGGAGCACCATGCTGCCCTACCATGGCCTTGGGAGAGCAGCACTTAGGGTGACCAGACAGCAAGTGTGAAAAATCAGGACGGGGTGGGGTGTAATAGGAGCCTATATAAGAAAAAGACCCCAAAATCGGGACTGTTCCTGTAAAATCGGGACATCTGGTCACCCTATCAGCACTGCAAGCCAGTGAAAAACCGCTGTGGCCCATGCGGACCTACCCGATGGCCCCTGGGTTTCCTTCAGGGAGACTCTCCTGGACTAGGCCAGCCCCATGGCAGGGACCCGCTGGATGGCCAGGCAGGCAGCAGTGCCACACTGAAGAGAGCCAGGCCACCGGCAGGCGAGCGGGAGGCGCCAGTGCAGGGTTAGCCAGAGCACGCGGGTCAGAGCGAGCCAAGCAGGGAGAGAACCACAGGGTCTGATCCCAGCCAAGGTGCCTGTGACATCCGTGGGCGCAGAGTTGGGGGAAGAACTGAACGTTTGGTTTGGCAGCAGCTTTCCCCCTTACCCCCCTCCAAAAAAAATAAAATAATAATAATAATATTCCGTTCATGTTGAACAGACTCTGAAGCTTTTTGGACTTTTCAGTGAGTTGAAAACATCCATTTGGGGTCTGTTCCAGAGCAGGGATTTGAACCTAGGTCTCCCACACCCCAGCTGAGTGCCCCGATCACCTGGCTAAAGGTTAGCAAGGGCAGGGTGGTGGGGAGGAGAAGGGGCGTGGGGGTGGCCCCTTCTCCTTTGGCCATCTTGTGAAGGGCCAAAATTATTCATTCAAATATGCTCATCGTCTTGGATTGGCCGAAACCGCATTGGTCAGCAAACAGTCTGTTTCGAAACATTTCACCGCGCTCTAGCCCACAAGGCAAGGCTTGGAAACGGACCACGGCCCCGGAAAAGTCTGATCCAGAAGAGGCTCCTGCCAACACGTTCTTGTGTCATAGGGCGAGGGGCATATGGGAAGCGCGGCGTGACAGACTCAGTGCTGTATCAGAGGTGGGCAAAGCTGGGTACTGCCATGGCACAAAGACCAGCCGACCCAGCCCAAATGACCTTCCCTTGGGTCAAGAGGGAACAAAATGAGAAAAAGGGAGGAAGGATGGCCCAGGGTCAGGGCACTGGCCTGGAACTCCTGAGACGCAGGTTCAGCTTCCTGCCCCACCTCCAACTCCCTGTGCGACTTTGGGCAAGTCACTCAGGGCTTGTCTACACAGGGAACTTAATCCAGATTAAATTCACACCCTACCTTAAACCAGAAAAAGGCACTCTTATTCCAGAACCAGAGTGTCCACATGGGGAGCTGTTCTGGCCAATTTCCCTGTGTGGACAAACCCTTTAGTCTCTCTGTGCCTCAGTTTCCCCCGCTGTAAAATGGGAACAATGAAACTTGACCTCCTTTGTCAAGTGCTTCGAGATCTATGGACGACAAGTGCTAGAGAAGAGCTGGGTGTCGTTATCTGCGCAATGGGGATAACAGCACCGCCCTACCTTGCAGGGCTGTCTGAGGATAAAGACAGTAAAAGCCCTGCTGTGCTCAGATACTATGCAACTGAGGGCCAGAGTCGTCCAAGAGACAGATCACAGCCTGCACCCGCAATGACTATCCGTAGAGATAAGCAGCCGAGTCCTTGCAGGTTTAAAGGGACAGCCCGCAGAAAACAAAAGCATCATGGTTACAAAGGGGACGGCATCCCCTGGGTCAGCACCCCAATTCATGCACAGCCTGGCCGATAAGCGGCTGGGTCTGAGCCCCACCTTCTCAGGCAGCAGAGAGAAACAGCAGGGCTTGATTTTTTTCTCCCAACATATTAACTCTGGTTAAAGCAGGATGCTGGGAATAAACCCACTGTGTGCAGAAGGGAAGCCCGACAGACAGCGGCAGATCTGCTCAATGGGCCGAGCACCCACATAGACAACCCATTTGAGTCGTGGAAAATGAGCTGTTCCGGGAAAGCGACCCCCAGCACCTGCAGAGTGCGAGCCACGCGCTTGCTAAGAGAATCACCAGGATATGGCAGGGTCACATGCTTAACCTCCAACTGAAACTGTGGCTGGGGGAAACCTGCTAGCACTTAACATAGGCAGGAACTCAGACTCAGACTCATAGACTTTAAGGTCAGAAGGGACCATTATGATCATCTAGTCTGACCTCCCGCATGATGCAGGCCACAAAGCTGTCCCTACCCTTTCCCTTGACTCTGCTGTTGAAGCCCCCGAATCCTGTGGTTTAGAGACTTCAATTAGCAGAGAATCCTCCAGCTAGCGATCCCTGCCCCATGCTGCGGGGGAAGGTGAAAAACCTCCAGGGCCTCTGCCAATCTACCCTGGAGGAAAATTCCTTCCCGACCCCAAATATGGCGATCAGTAAAACCCCGAGCACGTAGGCAAGAGTCTCCAGCCAGACCCTCATTGGCCATTATACTATTCACCAGCGATGGCACGCTGTTCCTTTGACTAGAATCATGTTATCCCATTAAACCATTCCCTCCATAAACTTATCTAGCTTAATCTTAAAACCAGGCAGGTCCTTCGCCCCCACCGTTTCCCTCGGAAGGCTGTTCCAATATTTCACCCCCCTGACGGTCAGAAACCTTCGTCTAATTTCAAGCCTAAACTTCCCCACGGCCAGTTTATATCCATTCGTTCTCGTGTCCACATTAGTACTGAGCTGGAATAATTCCTCTCCCTCCCTGGTATTTATCTGTAATAGGTCCGTGCCGGGGCTCGACCCTTCCGGGCAGGAGGGGAGCCACACCGACTCACTACTGGGGGAACAAGCAGTCCGTTAGTCCAGAAGCTCCGGCCCTCTGGTGCAGGGGCGGAGCAAAGCCGACAGCTAGCTCAGGGCTCAGGCCCTCAGGCAGGGGCTGAGCAGACAACCGGGAGTTCGGGGCTCAGGCCCCCTGGTGCAGGGGCTGAGCCGTCAACAGTTAATTCAGGGCTCAGGCCCTCTGGTGCAGGGACTGAGCCGACAGCAGTCAGTTCCAGGCTCAGGCCCTCTGGTGCAGGGGCGGAGCCGACAACAGTGAATTCAGGGCTCAGACCCTCTGGTGCAGGGGCTGAGCAGACAGCAGTTAGATCAAGCCTCAGGCCCTCTGGTGCAGAGGCTGAGCAAGCAACAGGTAAGGAGCCCAGGCCCTGGATCAGGGCGGGGCAAACACAGTTAAAGCTCAGGCCCTTGGTTGCAGGGGCTGAGTGAGCAAACAGTTCAGGTATGCCTAGGCTACTACAGCCGAGCGTTGGGTGAGGGGGAAGCCTGCCACCCGTGAGCGGGGTGGCAGGGGGGAACGCAGGCCCACCCACTCCACTGCGTTCCAGCCCGGGGCCCTAGCAGCGGTTACTGCCGCTGCTGGTCAGTGGGGTATCCAGACCGCAACACACTGACATTGGCTCACACTCGGTTGCAGCCGGACCGGGGTCGGCTATCCCCGGGCTACTTCCAGGATCCCCCTCAGAGTCTACCTCGTTCGTCGCACCGGGCTCGGGCCAGTCCATCTGCATGGGCTCCTCTCGGCCAGGGCTCGGTGGCAGGTCCGGTAGCTCCGCCGGGAAATCAGGCCAACGGCACTCGGGCGGCTCCTCCGGGTAGCAGCAGGGGCGGAGGGGTTCTGGTGCAGTCTCACCCTCAGGGTTAGTGGGGGGGGGCTCCCAGGGTTCCTCCCAGCGACGGGAGCGGACGGGCTCCAGCAGCTCCTCCTCGTAGCGGGCCCGGGGTAGCTCTGGCCAGTTAGGGCTCGGGCCTCGGAGGTCTCCAGGCCGGGAGCTCCCGGCCGCACGTCTGCTCCCTGTGGTGGCTGGCCGTTGACTGAGCTCTGGCGGCCGGCCTTTATACTTCCTGTCCCGCCCCTTGACTTACGGGGGACGGGGACAGGCGGCGGTGGCTCCACCCACTCTGGTGCCTGCACGTGGGCTCCCTCTTCTGGGCAGGAGGGGAGCCACACCGACTCACTACATTATCCCTCTGATATATTTAAAGAGAGCAATCATATCCCCCCTCAGCCTTCGTTTGGTCAGGCTAAACAACCCGAGCTCCTCTAGTCTCCTTTCATACGACAGGTTTTCCATTCCTCTGATCATCCTAGTGGCCCTTCTCTGCACCCGTTCCAGTTTGAGTTCATCTTTTTTAAACATGGGAGACCAGAACTGCACACAGTACTCCAAATGAGCTCTCACCAGTGCCTTGTACAACGGAAGCAGCACCTCCTTATCCCTACTAGATATACCTCGCCTAATGCATCCCAAGACCGCATTGGCTTTTTTCACCGCCACGTCACATTGTCGACTCATAGTCATCCTGCGGTCTACCAGGACTCCAAGGTCTTTCTCCTCCTCCGTTACTTCTAACCGATGCGTCCCCAGCTTGTAACTAAAATTGTTGTTAGCCATCCCTAAATGCATCACCTTACACTTTTCACTATTAAATTTCATCCTATTTCTGTTACTCCAATTCACAAGGTCATTCAAGTCTCCCTGCAGAATATCCCTATCCTCCTCCGAATTGGCAATACCTCCCAGCTTTGTGTCATCCGCAAACTTTATCAGCCCACTCCTACAATTGGTTCCGAGGTCAGTAATAAATAGATTAAATAAAATGGGTCCCAAAACCGAACCTTGAGGAACTCCACTGGTGACCTCCCTCCAACCTGATAGTTCACCCTTCAATACGACCCGCTGCAGTCTCCCCATTAACCAGTTCCTTATCCACCTCTGGATTTTCATATCGATCCCCATCTTTTCCAATTTAACCAATAATTGCTTGTGCGGTACAGTATCAAACGCTTTACTGAAATCAAGGTATATTAGGTCCACCGCATTTCCCTTATCTAATAGGTCCGTTACTTTCTCAAAGAAGGAAATCAGATTGGTTTGGCACGATCTGCCTTTGGTAAAACCATGTTGTAATTTGTCGCAATTGCCATTGACCTCAAGGTCCTTAACTACTTTCTCCTTCAGAATTTTCTCCAGGACCTTGCACACTACAGATGTTAAACTGACAGGCCTGTAGTTACCCGGGTCACTTTTTTTCCCTTTCTTGAAAATAGGAACCACATTAGCTATTCTCCAGTCCAACGGTACCACCCCCGAGTTTAAAGATTCATTAAAAATTATCGCTAAAGGGCCTGCTATTTCTCGCGCCAATTCCTTCAATATTCTTGGATGAAGATCATCCGGTCCACCCGACTTAGTCCCGTTAAGGTGTTCAAGTTTGGTTTCTACCTCGGATACGGTAATCCCCCCTCCTGTATCCCCCTCTGTCACGCTGCTAATATTCCTAATCTCTTCATTGGCCTCATTGAACACCGATGCAAAATATTCATTTAGATATTGCACCATGCCTAGATTATCCTTAATCTCCACTCCAGCTATAGTCTTCAGCGGTCCCACTTCTTCTTTCTTTGCTTTCTTCCTATTTATATGGCTGTAAAACCTCTTACTATTGCTTTTAATTCCCCTCGCAAGGTCCAACTCTACACGGCTTTTGGCCTTTCTCACTCCATCTCTACATGCTCTGACCTCACTAAGGTAAGTTTCCTTACTGATCCCTCCCCTCTTCCACTCTGTGTACGCTTTTCTGTTTTTTCCTAATCGCCCCTTTGAGACGGTCGCTCATCCAGCTCGGTCTAAATCTCTTGCTTACTAACCGTTTTCCCTTTTTCGGGATACAGGCCTCCGACAGCTCATGCAGCTTTAACTTAAAATAATCCCAGGCATCTTCTGCCTTTAGATCCATTAATATGCCCAGCTGCACACAGTTCTCCCCCCACTGCGCACCTCCCAACAGGGAGACCTCTGCAGCCTAGTTCTGCGTGACCTCCCATTGCAATCAGGCAGGTCCCAAGCCTCTCGGCTGTTTAATCTAACAACATGGTCGTATTTTGACAGCCTCTGGTAGGGGATATCCCCTCCGGGACCAAAAGGGCCTGCCTGACAAGTGGGGGAAGGGCTGGGCAAAACAAGGAGCTTGCCTACTTTTCAATTAGCACCAGGGTCCACTGGGAAAAGTGCCCTCCCCCCCACAACAGATGTGTCAGATTCTTATTTTGAGCAGGATGGTATTTTCTTAGAGTTTTGCCTTCTGTCATTTTCTCCTGCAACCTCCACCAAATTATGCTGCTTGACCATAATTAACATTCCTAACCGCCAGGACGACACTGTCAGAACTGCCACAGCCCAGTCCTGTAGCCTTAAAATCTCCCCTGATCCCCGTTTTCCACCTTGCAGGGTGCAGCCCATGGAATAGCACTGGTCTCCATGGGCGGGGGGGCTCCTTTTCCAGGCGAGATCCAAGCCCAGGAAAAGGAGGAGGATAACACACACCTCTCTCATATGCAGAACTCTCTTTTGTCCTTAGTATAAAATTAAGGTTATTCAAATGGAAATTACCTGGTTCTTCTTGTGCAAGGCTGAAAGGCACCAAATAGGAATAGCGAAGTGTGTTTTGTCCCCTCTACTGGTTGGTCCTCATAGAGGATAAGAGTCTACTACTGCTATCAGTTACTGAAGTTACTTCGGAAGCGTCGGGGTAACGGTCTGTGCTTTGGAGCTGGAGGTGCTGGCTACAGAGATGGGGCGGGGGATATTCATAGTGCGGAGACGGAGCATTGCAAACAGCACCTGCCCCACTTTATGCTGTAAATGCACCAGGAAAGAGCGAGTCTAGAGAACTTGGAGGCATGGCCACATGGGCTAGATACAGTGGGTAACATTTTCAAAAGCACCAAAGGGACTTAGATGCCTAAATCCCACTGACTTTCAATGAGCCCCTAAATCACTTTTGAATGGATGCATCGCACAGCCAGCGAAGGACGCCTGTCACTCCTGGGAAGAGGCTCCCAGACCATGGAATATTCTATCTTGTTTAAATCAAAGGGGGCACTGTCAGGTATTTTAGCCCCAAAATGTAGGTTTAGCAAAACCCAATACCAAGGAGAGATTTTTTCTAACTGACGTGAAATACGTCGATCAATGTGGCTGATAGAAGCCAGCTTTGTAAAACTCCAGCTCAGCCAGACATCTATGACAAGTGACTTTTTACTGAGCACGTCAATTGCTCTTTATTCTTCCACCATCATTGCACTGCACCGGAATGAGTCACCTGACTCCCTCCTAGCCGGCAGCGGAAAGGGTGGGTGACTCGACGCTGCACCCGCCCTGGTGAGTTCTTATGACTGTTTTAAGCGGCTGATTTGAACCGCTTCTCTGCAGCAATGGACACTAAACACACCACAGCGCTCTGCTAGGGCATGGGAACCCGGAAGTGAAACTGACTAGCTACGAAAGAGAAACTGACTGGTCTAGTTGTCCCTGTCTAGTCTGGGTCAGATGGCATCAGGCAACAATTCCCATCAGACTCCCCTGCAGCTTCGCTACCAGGACAGGTCTCCCCTTGCTATATCCATGTACCTAAAAGGGGAGGCTGCAGCTGCACATGGCCAGGCCCCCGAACATTCGCTCTTCAGGCCCCCATGGGATCTGCAGTTTCTCAACGTTTCTGCTCTAGGAGGTCACACCACTCCAGACTCCAGCCCTCAGCCACGCAAAGATTTGCTACCTCCTAAGGTGGAGATTGCAGTGGTTCCAGCCCCCAGGGAACTGGAGCTCCGGTCTCTTTACAGTGGTTTGGAGTTAGGGGAATAGACACTCGGTGAACTTTATTGCTCATGAAAATGCAAAGCCAAACAGCCATGGCTGGAGCAGAGCAAAGCCTTGGCTAACGCTCCTCCTCCACTCAGCGCCGACCCACAGCCCCACTCTTGTTCTAGCTCTGGGAGTTTCTGACCTGCCGCCTCCTGTCCAGCAACTCTTCTGAACAGAAGCCAGCTGGCAGGGCGCACAGTGGCCAGAGACCCCCTGGGACAATGCAGAGATATCACAGCTCGTTTCCCCTGTGCCCATCCCAGGCCTGAATCCTGCCTAGAGAGAAACTGGCCCAGCTGATCCTTCACACTACTGAGCTCCCTGCAAACCTGCAGCCACCACACCCAACCCCCTGGGCCAACAGTCCTGAGCAGGAGACCGGACAGCTGCAGAGAGAGGGCACTGCTATCTCCCGCAGAGCCCCCGCCCTTCTCCCTGAATCTCCTGCAGCCATTCACCCCATCACGCCTGTTTACTTCCCTCTGCCCTATCTCATGTGCGTGGCTGTGGGGGATGCACCGGCCAACCCAGATTCAAAGAGGTCTGAGCCAGCGGGGGGGAAGAGAGCAGGGATGAGGGGATTGCAGCTGCTTGCAAGATGAAATAGTCAGAAGCCCCTAGCCCTGCAGGGCGGTTGAGAGCATCGGGGTTCACTTTCCCCGCAGGAGCCAACGCTAGGCCAGGAGAGGCAGTGACCTCCCACCCATCCCCCATCTCTGCAGGTGGGATCCCAGGCCCTGGGGCCCCTGCCATTGGCTGGAACAGTTACCTTTTCCAAGGAGCTTTTACTGAGTTTCCCGCATTTTCCTTCCAGCCTGTCCAGCTCGGTCTCCTCATCCCCCTCCCCAGCCCATGTCACCTCCCCCTCCCCCATCTGCACCCCCACATCCCCAGTGGTTTTGTAGTGTGAAGAGCATCACAGCACATCCCCTCCTCTCTGCCCCAGGAGGAAGATGGGGGTAGGGGTGGGAGGAACTCCCGTTCTGCCATGCGCAGGGCTCACACCACGCCGGGCTGAGAACCTGGGACCACAGCTCGAGCCAGTTGCTGAGGGGCTACAGTTCAGCCTGCCTAGGGGGAATCACGCCCCCTGGGGAAGAGTAGCCAGTCAGGGGTGCTACAGACGCAGCTCGGGCTGGCTCTATTCTCTTCTCCCCGCTCCCATCCTGTGAGTAACGGGATGTGCCCCCCAATACAGGGAGCCTGGCTGCAGCTCCCCCAGGCTTGGGAGGGCAGAACCCGAGAGGCTCACAGTGAGTCTGGAGGGGGCAGACCAGATGGGACGTCACATTCATTTCCAGAGCCAATAACACACACTTTTTCATCCTATATTAGCGCTGGCCCTGCCAGGCTGCAGGCACCCTGTTTTCAGCCTCACTCACCCCATCCTGAGAGGGCACTGCCCAGAGCCGCAGCAGGACTGCCTGACTTCCTAAGGCTGCAGTGACAACGGACGTCAGCCCGTTAGGACTTTGTATCTAACCTGGCCAAGGGCAGGAGGCCACATAAACCCCACTGACAGGGAACCAGACCAAAGAGGCCCATCAGATCAGGGACGACCCCTTCCCACCGGTTCAGAGAGCCGACCCAGCGCCCACTGTTCTGGTCCGGCTTGGATCCCAAATCACAAGACACTGATTCTTCTTCAGATGCAGCAAATGGGCTGCTCACAAGACCGAAGGAGTCTTGGGTCCAGCTTGGATCAGGATGCTGAAGACTATTTTAGGTAGCACTAAAAAGGCTATTGGATCATCTAAGGTATTTATATGCCCCTCCTCCATCATTGTATGCCTCACGAAACATGTTTACCTCACCCCCATGGTATGGACAGGGAACAAAGCCATAGAGAGGCCACGTGATTTGCCCAAGGTCACACACAGAGTCTGTGGCAGAGCAGGGAATTGAATGCAGTTCTTCTAAGTGCCAGGCAAGCACCTTAACCTCTGGGCCACCCATCCCTATTTAGATGGAGGCCCCATTGAACAGGGGCTTTTACGCCTGCCTCTGGAAGACCCTTCGTGCCAGCCACGTGGCCTTCAAGACACACTCCCACCCCAGGAAGGGCCATGAGAGCCCCACCCCAAGGAGCACTCGGTCAAGGGTTAATACTAGGAACGTGCTGGATCCAGGCTGGCTGTAGGAGGCGGGAGAGGGTGTAATATGAACCCCTGGCTCCAGGCACCGAAGGACTTGAAACCCGAGGGTTAGAGACACTCCTGGGGTTAGCCTGAAGTCAGTTACACCCATGAGGGTACAAAAAGCCATTCGTTGTTCTCTTCCCTTAAGGGCTGGGGAGCTTCCCCATCTATCTCTCCCCACAGCCCGCAAACCATTCCCCAGGGTTTAGAATACGGACCGGCAATGGAGCGTGTGCGACCAGGGCCAGCCCGACAATTCCCGAGCACCCTGCTCCATCCCCTGCACCTGGGGGATAAACCGAGCTGCCGTGAACTTCTCCAAGCGCAGACGTGACGTCCCACCTGCCCCAGCTCCCAGAGACCCACCTGACGCAACCCCCCCGCCCATTCAGATTCCCATCTAAGGCAGCTGCCACCTCCCCAGCAGCTCCCTGAGCAGCTAATTCTACTTGTAATTTGAGTAAATAATCAGCTAATTAGCGTGGGAAAGCTTCCTCCCCACAGGATTCTGTACCTTCCCCACACCGCAGAGCCAAACGGGGATCAAAGCAGCAGGACACTAAGCCCACTAGGGACCCCAAATGGAGGAGGCAGGGGGGGCAGCAGATTAGCTGCGGCTGCACTGAATTCCCTTCCGTGTAGGGAGCAGGGCTGCAGAGATAGCCCTCAGCCAGTCTAGCAGTGAGGGTCACAATGCAGCTCTGGGCCCTAGAGCCATGGGCTCAGGTCTGGTCAGCCCATCTTCAAGGGGGCAGAGCAGAGGGAGATGGGGTTCAGAGACAGGCCACAAGAGCCGCTCATCTGAGGGACTGGGGCTGGTGAGCGTAGAGAGGGGACGTGAGGCCAGTGTCCATAACAACAAATGGGGCACAGAAGGCTGGTCAGCCCCTGCTATTCAGCCCCTCTCCTAGTGGAAGGACAAGGGGACAGTCAATAAGATGAAAAAGCAGCATGTTTCAAAGAGATGGAAATACATATTTTTCACACACACACACACACGGCCTGTGGACGGACACAGCCTGTGGAACTCACTGCCACAAGATTTCACTGAGCCCCAAAACATAGCGGGATTCACAACAGTCAGGCATTCCTACGGACGGCGAGACCCACCAGAGTTCTAGTGACAATTAAAGAGGCGGCAGATGTTGCCCCATGTCATGGCCCAGGGGCCAGCTAGGGGCTTTGGGATGCTCCCCAACTGGAGGATTTGCAACATGGGCAGCCTGCCTGCAGGTTTCAGCTCTCGCCTGTGGCCACTGCAGGGCCGCATCCCTTGGTCACTAGGGCCTCCCACCATGGTCATCTCCTTGGGCTCTCGTCAGCACCCACCCTGCACTTCCACAGCCCTCCCCAGGTACAGGTACTTTCCATTGGTAACGCACCAGAGCCGGCTCTGAAGCAGGGATCCCAGCCTGCCGCCCCTTGGCCAGGGTTACGAGAATCCGCGCAGAAAGAGGCTTTGCCCACACATGCCAGTGCTAGGATCCTCTAAGGGTTATCACCCACTCAGAAGCCAGTTTCCACCACTGCTCCCAGTTTAAAAATCCTGGGATCATCACTGGTGTCCATGTTCATACTGGTCTGGTATCTTCCTTTAAAAAAAATATTTATTCAACTGTTTCAATTTTTTTTCCCCTATAACAAACCAAACAAATGCTAGATGCCAACATCTACAATGAGTACAAAGACCAAGATCCTGGCCTGGCATCTCCCACACAATCCCAAGTCATCTTCTCTGCCCTGGGGGCACCCGGTGGCAGGGTCCTTTTATCATAGCAGTTGGCCAATTCTCATTCCGCCACCTGCACCAGAATGGCAGTAAGTGGAGCTGGAATTGGATTCAACTCCTCCCCTGCTGCCTTGAAAAGCCCAGAACCTCTTTGGTTTGCCAGCCAGCCTCCTAAGAGATCTCAGACAGCACAGACAGCCAAGCCCAAACCCTAATCCTCTCCCCCTGCCCCTCACAGCCGATCTCTGCTGGTAACGTTAGCACCACCTGTGACAGCAGAGATGCCAACGCCCCATCCTGGGCAGGCCTGGCAGTGTTTCTGCTCCCTTCTCCCAGCAACCCTGCTCCAAGGGGACATATGTTCTTAGCACAGCCCTGGCTTTTGCTCAGCATCACCCAAGGCCAGCAGGACGGGCTGCAATTGGCATGCACTCTGTTGGAGGAAAAGGCCCAGGTAGGGACGATCGAATTGTGGAGGTAAATGCGTAGTTACGCAGGTGGTGTTGGAGAGAGGGCTTTGGATTCTTCGACCCTGGGATGTTGTTCCAGGAAGAAGGATTGCTAAGAAGAGATGGGATCCACCTAACAAAGAGAGGGAAGAGCATCTTTGCAGGCAGGCTTGCTAACCTAGTGAGGAGGGTTTTATACTAGGTTCACCGGAGTATGGAGACCTAAGCCCTGAGGTAAGTGGGGAAGTGGGATACTGGGAGGAGGGTGCAATGGGGAGGCCTCCTGATTCATACTGAGAAAGCAGGGCAATTGGCTAGTAATCTTAGGTGCCTGTACACGAACGCAAGAAGCCTGGGAAAGAAGCAGGAAGAATTGGAAGTCCTGGCACAGTCAAGGAACTATGATGTGATTGGAATAATAGAGACTTGGTGGGGTAACTCATGTGACTGGAGCACTGTCATGGATGGGTATAAACTGTTCAGGAAGGACAGGCTAGGGAGAAAAGGTGGAGGCGTTGCACTGTATGTAAGAGAGCAGTAGGATTGCTCAGAGCTCCAGTATGAAAATGGAGAAAACCCAAAGACTCTCAACAGGCTTAAGTTTAGAGGCGAGAGCAACAAGGGTGATGTCGTGGTGGGCGTCTGCTATAGACCACCAGACCAAGCTTTCTTCGGACAACTAACGGAAGTTTCCAGATCACAAGTTTCCCTGTTTCTCATGGGGACTTCAATCACCCTGACATCTGCTGGGAGGACAATACAGCGGTGCACAGACAATCCAGGGAGTTTTTATAGGGTGTTGGGGACAACTTCCTGGTGCAAGTACTGGAGGAACCAACTAGGGGCAGAGCTCCTCTTGACCTGCTGCTCACAAACAGGGAAGAATTAGTAGGGGAAGCAAAAGTGGATGGGAACCTGGGAGGCAGTGACCATGAGATGGTCGAGTTCAGGATCCTGACACAAGGAAGAAAGGAGAGCAGCAGAATACGGACCCTGGACTTCAGAAAAGCAGACTTTGACTCCCTCAGGGAGCTGATGGGCAGGATCCCCTGGGAGGCTAATATGAGGGGGCAAGGAGTCCAGGAGATCTGGCTGTATTTTAAAGAAACCTTATTGAGGGCACAGGAACAAACCGTCCCGATGTGCAGAAAGAATAGCAAATATGGCAGGCGACCAGCTTGGCTTAACAGAGAAATCTTTGGTGAGCTTAAACACAAAAAGGAAACTTACAAGAAGTGGAAACTCGGACAGATGACTAAGGAGGAGTATAAAAATATTGCTCGAGCATGCAGGGGTGTAATCAGGAAGGCCAAAGCACAATTGGAGTTTCAGCTAGCAAGGGACGTGAAGGGGAACAAGAAGGGTTTCTACAGATATGTTAGCAACAAGAAGGTGGTCAGGAAAAGTGTGGGACCCTTACTGAATGGGGGAAGCAACCTAGTGACAGAGGATGTGGAAAAAGCTGAAGTACTCAATGCTTTTTTTGCCTCGGTCTTCACAGACAAGATCAGCTCCAGACTGCTGCATTGGGCAGCACGGTATGGGGAGGAGGTGAGCAGCCCTCAGTGGTGAAAAAACAGGTTAAGGACTATTTAGAAAAGCTGGACGTGCACAAGTCCATGGGTCCAGATCTAATGCATCCGAGGGTGCTGAGGAAGTTGTCTGATGTGATTGCAGAGCCATTGGCCATTATCTTTAAAAAACTGTGGCGATCGGGGGAGATCCTGGAAGATTGGAAAAAGGCAAATATAGAGCCCATCTTTAAAAAAAGGGAAGGAGGATGATCCGGGGAACTACAGCCTCACCTCAGTCCCTGGAAAAATCATGGAGCAGGTCCTCAAGGAATCCATTTTGAAGCACTTAGAGGAGAGGAAAGTGATCAGGAACAGTCAGCATGGATTCACCAAGGGCAAGTCATGCCTGACTAACCAGTTGCCTTCTATGAGGAGATAACTGGCTCTGTGGATATGGGGAAAGCGGTGGATGTGATATAGCTTGACTTTAGCAAAGCTTTTGATACAGTCTCCCACAGTATTCTTGCCGGCACGTTAAAGAAGTATGGGCTGGATGAATGGACTATAAGGTGGATAGAAAGCTGGCTAGATCATTGGGCTCAATGGATAGTGATCAATGGCTCCATGTCTAGTTGGCAGCCAGTATCAAGTGGAGTGCCCCAGGGATCAGTCCTACGGCCAGTTTTGTTCAATATCTTCATTAATGATCTGGATGATGGGATGGACTGCACCCTCAGCAAGTTCCCAGATGACACTAAACTGGGGGGGAGGGGAGAGGTAGATACGCTGGAGGGTAGGTATAGGGTCCAGAGTGACCTAGATGGATTGGGCCAAAAGAAATCTGATGAGGTTCAACAAAGACAAGTGCAGAGTCCTGCACTTAGAACGGAAGAATCGCATGCACTGCTACAGACTAGGGATCGAGGGGCTAGGCAGCAGTTCTGCAGAAAAGGACCTAGGGGTTACAGTGGACGAGAAGCTGGATATGAATCAGCAGTGTGCCCTTGTTGCCAAGAAGGCTAACAGCATATTGGGCTGCATTCGTAGGAGCACTGCCAGCAGATCGAGGGAAGTGATTATTCCCCTCTATTCGGCATTGATGAGGTCACATCTAGAGTATTGCATCCAGTTTTCAGCCCCCCACTACAGAAAGGATGTGGACATATTGGAGAGAGTCCAGCGGAGGGCAACGAAAATGATCAGGGTGCTGGAGCACATGATTTATGAGGACAGGCTGAGGGAACTGGGGTTATTTAGTCTGCAGAAGAGAAGAGTGAGGGGGAATTTGATAGCAGCCTTCAACTACCTGAAGGGGGGTTCCAAAGAGGATGGAGCTCGGCTGTTCTCAGTGGTACCAGATGACAGAACAAGGAGTAATGGTCTCAAGTTGCAGTGGGGGAGGTCTAGGTTGGATATTAGGAAAAATGATTTCACTAGGAGGGTGGTGAAGCACTGGAATGGGTTCCCTAGGGAGGTGGTGGAATCTCCATCCTTAGAGATTTTTAAGGCCCGGCCTGACAAAGACCTGGCTGGGATGATTTAGTTGGGGTCGGTTCTGCTTTGAGCAGGGGGTTGGACTAGAACCTCCTGAGATCTCTTCCAACCTTCATCTTCTATGATTCTATACACTCACACAAGCCCCAGGCTGTTCTCTCTGGCTACACGTGTCTCTCCACCCCACCTGCAAAGCTAGTGCCAAATTCACACCAGAGCCAGCCCCTGTGGCTCTAGGGAGTGTGCACCCTTCCCACCTGACAGGGCAGAGGGGAGCAGCCCCAGCAGCTGTGGGGATAACAGGCGCTCGGCCTGGCCACGAGCGATTCAGCAGCCCGGTTAGGGGAAGGCTGCGTGTTTCAGCGGTGTGTTTAGAAGAGCGCCTGGGGTCTGGAGGTTGCAGGGTTTAAATAAACTTGAAATCTGTCTCGACTTCCTTCCCCAATTTCACAAGCTCCATTTCCTGGCCCTTCTCGGGCACGCTCAGCTGCTGCAGGAAATGCTGGGCTACGGACTTTGGGGGTAGTTTTTTTTTTTTTTTAATATTTGAAGAGTTCTTTGAAATGCAGCACAGATGCTTTTGTGAAGAACTCCCCTACCCCAAAGCAGCTCTGGGAGGGCCAAATCCCCTGCCCGGCCTCCCCAGACCCCCCCCCCCCCCCCCACACACACACATCAAACCCAGGGCACACAAAGAAACAGCAGCACTCAGTGGGCTCCATCACACCAGCCCCATGTGGATCTGCTTCCTGGACCTGAGGCGTCCTCTATTGACACAAACAAGCCTGGAGGGCCGGCCTGGCCATGGGAGAGGGAGCCTGGGTCTGCTCCCATGAGCCCAGTGGGGCCTGGAGTCTGTCCACCATCGGCCGCACCGCCAGCCCTGTTCTGAGAGCAGGCTCCTGACAGTTCGCTGATGATGACCAGCGGGACCTTGGGACTTGTGATATCATAAACCTAGTCGTTCTGCGGTCAAACACAGAGCCGTCCAGGGAAGAGAGACAACCTGACTCTCAGCGGTAAAAGAAGTAGGAAATCAGTCAATAAAAACAAAAATAGCAGCTTATAGGCCTTCCTCCTACTGCACGTCATTAGAGGAATCAAAAAAGGGGCCTAAACCCCATGGTTTGCTTGCCCTTCTGCCCTCAAGTTTCCAGGACAGGCCTGGCTCCATCTCTTGCAGCAGAACAGCAGGCAGTCCAGCCCTTGGGCATTTTAAATGGGAAGGAGGGTTTTTTTGCTTGCGTTATCACGAGCGGAGATTAAAAAGGCATCTGGATAAGCAGCAAACTGGGGAGCCAACAGGGCCAGTTCAGCTACATGACCAGAAGCTGGCCACATCACTGCCTGTCATACGTAGGTAATACAAGAACACCCCAGCACACCACGCTGGCAGATCTGCGCCTTGAACCAGCAGCCATTCAAGAAAGCGCCACTGTCTTAGCTGGATTTTGCTTTGATGCGTAAAGTGCATCCATGTGTTGCCAGCACAGAGTGCCCGAGGCAAAGCAACAGCGGGGTTCATTGCCCGGTGTGCTTCGCGCCAATAAACACACCATGGGGAGAAGCAAACGAAGTTTATTTGGGATCCCAAAGCGGTGCAAGGAGACTGGCAAGTCTCAAATCAAGCACACTAACAGGAACAGTTTTTCTTCTTTTATACATTTTGCAGTTAAGCCTCACCCCCCCCCCTTTCCCCTCTAGCCCTCCCTTTCTCCCCCCCCTTCCTCCCTCTACCCCTCCCGTCCCTGGTAATAGTTAAGTCATTCTTGGCAGCTATAAGCCTAGCTTGTTAGTAACTTCTTTAAACTGTTATCTTGTCCTTTTTCCCTTCAGCCAGAAACATGCAGGCCTCATTATTACTGCTTGAGCAGGGGGTTGCACACAGATAACTGGTTGCTTACATATTCCAATTGCACCTGGCTTTTGAGGTTGATTAGAGTTTAAACATGGAAGGATAGAGTTTGGTTCACTTAGGCCTAGTGCAGGAAGGCTTCATTGACACTTTGTGGCCTTTCACCCTCCCGAGTTACCTAGGGTGAGGCCTAGTGACGTCAACACATGTAACAAACCCGTCTCTCTCCCTGTTGCCTTTGCAGGCTGGGCTCTTTGATCTGGGATCAGGAGGTGTTGGGGGTTTTTGTTGCTGTTGTTAAGGGTTTTGCTGCATTTCTGCAGATGGCGCTGGGATTCCCCTCCCCCATGCATTGAAAACTCAATTCCACAGGTGTGGACTTTCCAAGCTGGTGCTGGAGCAGCTTCGGTGCTGTCCCATCCAGACGTTCCAGCCTGACAGATCCTCCCTACTGTTGACGTCACTAGGCATCACCCTAGGTAACTCGGGAGGGTGGAAGGCCACTAAGTGTCAATGAAGCTTCCTGCACTAGGCCTAAGTGAACCAAACTCTATCCTTCCATGTTTAAACTCTAATCAACCTCAAAAGCCAGGTGCAATTGGAATATGTAAGCAACCAGTTATCTGTGTGCAACCCCCTGCTCAAGCAGTAATAATGAGGCCTGCATGTTTCTGGCTGAAGGGAAAAAGGACAAGATAACGGTTTAAAGAAGTTACTAACAAGCTAGGCTTATAGCTGCCAAGAATGACTTAACTATTACCAGGGACGGGAGGGGTAGAGGGAGGAATGGGGGGGAGAAAGGGAGGGCTAGAGGGGAAAGGGGGGGGGGTGAGGCTTAACTGCAAAATGTATAAAAGAAGAAAAACTGTTCCTGTTAGTGTGCTTGATTTGAGACTTGCCAGTCTCCTTGCACCGCTTTGGGATCCCAAATAAACTTTGTTTGCTTCTTCCCCTGGTGTGTTTATTGGCGCGAAGCACACCGGGCAACGGACCCGCTGTTGCTTTGCCTCGGGCACTCTGTGCTGGCAACAGTTTTGGCGCCCAACGTGGGGCTCGAGGCTGAAATTTAGCCTTGCCCGGACCCCTCTCGGAGGTCGACAGATTGCGGCGACGACCGACGCCCAGCGCGCACCGGTGACTTTACCGGGGGCCTCGGTGGAGACGTGGTTTGGTCGACCCCGGAGGGCACAACGGTGCAACGTGCTCGAGTAGTGGAGAAGCAGCTGCGGGCGACGGTGGGGAACCGGTCCCATGGATAGGGCGACGGTGCAGAACCGGATCCTTGGATAAGGTAGGAACAGTCCAGTGGGGACTTTATCTGTCTTGACCTGGGGACGCCCAGTGTCTACCTGTTATGACCTGGGGACACCCAGTGTCTCCCTATGGGGCAGGGACAGAGTATGGCAGGCAGGGTAAGGTGTACACCCTTGGAATGCATTCTGGTGAATTGGAAAGTGTTTGGATCGGATCCGTTGATTAAAAGTAAACTGAAAAGGTTCTGTACAGTAGACTGGCCTCAATATCAGCTAGAGGACCAGGAAAGGTGGCCACCGGAAGGATCACTTAATTCTAACACGATCCTTCAATTACTTCTGTTTTGTCAGCAAACGGGTAAATGGAATGAACATATGTATGTACAGTTGTTTATGTTGTTAAGAGATAGGTTAGATATTTTGCAAAAGTGTGATTTGACTCCGACAGGTTCGGTAGTAGCTACTGTTAGTCCCCAGAACCCCCCCACAGCTGTAATGGCAGGTCCGGTGTCCCCTTCGGCTATCACACCCTCACCATATAAAGACAAGGTGTCTCAGGTCCCAGAGATTGCCCCTTCGGTGGAATTTTTTCCGTTGATCACTGAGACTGTGGTGTCCAGACATGGCTCAGATAGGAATCAGACCACTACTATGCAGGTTTACACCCATGTGCCTTTTAACCCGGTGGACCTAGCAGCCTTTAAGGTACAGGCAGGGGAATTCTCGACGAACCCAAGCAAGTTTATCTCGGTCTTTGAAGGGTGCCTGGCTAGCTGTAAGCCTGAATGGGATGATTGTAATGTCCTTATGCGGACCCTGCTGTCTGAGGTGGAGCGTAATCAGGTTGTGTCTAAAGAAAAGGAAAAGAGGCAAGCGAAAATGATGGTCGCAGCAGTACAGGCCGGTGGCAGGGGAAAATTCCAGGAAGGTGGAAGGGGCCGGGGAATGAGAGGACGTGGGCGTGGGCGCCCTGGCTCACAGGAAAGGCGTCTGGGTCACAACCAGTGTGCCAGATGCCGGAAGGAGGGACATTGGAAAAATGAGTGCCCCGAAAGAGAAGGTACCCCTATGATGGCAGCGGAGGATCAAGAATAGGAGTGTCAGGGGAGACGGACTATCCTGCCCCCGGAACCCTGAGTAAAAATGCGGGTGGGAGATTCGGACATAGACTTTTTAATATACTCTGGAGCTGCACGAACCGCCGTAAACCAACCCCTGCAGCTGCCTGTGTCAGAGTTCCTCACTGTGGTGGGTGCCACAGGGAAAGGAACCAAGTGCCCAGTATATGCCCCAGCGGAATGTGCTTTGGGAAACAGAACTCTATCTCACAAACTGGTTTACCTCCCCGATTGTCCAACACTTCTACTAGGACGGGATCTGCTTTGTTGCTTAGGAGCCACCCTGCATTTCACCCAAAATGAAATAACCCTCACCTTACCCCCAGAGAATGCCTGGATAATGACCCTTGCAATTGAGCCCTCAGCCATGCAAGCCCCAGAGTGGAGCCAGTGGGAAGACAAAAGGAGGGTTAAAAAGCAGCTTTGCTAGACAGTGTGGGCCCAGGGATTTAAAAATTCCCCCACTCTGTTTGGCCAGGCCCTGGCCAGAGACTTGGAGGAGTGGGACAATGAGGACAGGGTCCTCCTCCTGCAATATGTGGATGACTTGTTAATTGCCGCTGTGGGTCTCATCCCTTGCCTTAAAGCCACTGTGAGCCTCCTGAACTTTGTTGGACTCCTCAAAAGTGGGTGTGCTCGTCCTGGTTTGTTGCTCCAAAGCTCTGTATAAAAGTTATTTTACTGGAAGGGTGTATAATGGCAATGTGTATGTGTTCATTGTTGGGAAAAGGTGTATAAGTGAAGAGTGGAAGTTTCCTTTGTAAGTTAAAAGAAGCCAAGAAGGAGAGCAGGAAAAAGAACAGAACAAGTTAACTGAGGGAAAAAATATAGCTAGCAAGCTCAGTCCAAAGATAAGATGCTGACACCATCCAAGGACACTACCCAGAGCTAAGACTTGGCCGACAGCCAAGAAAAGGGGGGCCCTGAATGTGCCCAAGCAACTATCAGATCTGCAAAACACTGTCAGGCATTAATGAAATGTGTTAGGTTTCTTTTCTCACAGAAAAAAGACGTGCTAACCAAAGACCCTAGCAGCCCTGCCACTCATTGAAACAAGGAGACCGAGTCTACGTAAGGTCCATCAACGAAAAACTGCTTTGGCTCCACACTGGAAAGGCCCTTTCCAAGTCCTGTTAACCACCAACACCGCTGTGAAGTACCAAGGACTGCCCATCTGGACCCAGGCTTCTCACTGTAAAAAGACCCCTCCACCTCGGGAGGACTCTCCGACTGATGATAAGCCTATTTAAAGACAGGGTGATGTGCTAGTAACCTCTCCCCTGTATGATGCTGAACCACACTGTTTCAGGAAAAGAGAAGAAGGAACACTTGCTTCATTGAAACCACAAAGTCCAGGAATTCCTGACTACAAAAGACATTAAGAACTGACCCTGGTGAAGAAACAAAGAATTATACGCTGGCAGGGAGGCTCTTACACCCCTGGCCTCCCAGGTACAGGCTGAATGTCTAGTCTGCCAAAAGAACAACCCTCGACCAGGAGTGTCAGTGCCACCAGCCACTCTGGAACCTACCCCAGGTCCGGGGCTGGTTTGGCAAATAGACTTTATTGAGTTCCCCCGGACCCAAGGATTCAAATACCTTTTCGTCTTGGTGGATCGATTCAGCGGATGGCCTGATGCCTTACCCCTTGTTTTGCTCCGCATTCGCGCTCTCCCAAAGGGCAGGTTAGGGCTCAGTCCCTTCGAGATTATGTTTAGAAGGGCATGGCCTATGAACGGTACACCGGTTCTGGCAGGGGAGTGGGAAATGGGGTGTGGCTTTTTATCTCAGTACATGTGCTCTCTGTCTGCTGTTCTCTGTTCTCTCCACAGGTATACCAGAGATTTGCAGCCTCTCCTGCTGGGTGCCCCTGTCCATGCCTTGCAGCCAGCGATTCCGTTCTCGTTTGGACCTGGAAGGACAAGCCTCTCCAAGAGAAGTGGAAGGGACCCCACACCGTCCTGCTGGTCTCCCACACAGCAGCAAAGGTCAAGGGACACAAGAACTGGATTCATCACTCCTGTCTGAAGGCAGTGCCCGCTCCTGAATGGTGGACCGTCCAGCCTACGGAAAAAGACTACCAGCGATGACCTGAGACTTAAACTGTTATTCAAAAGACAATAAGGCCTGCTGGGAATGGCCTGTGGTCTCTTTGGACAGTCGCAGCGCACTCCCCGCGAGAACTCTGAGCGTTGGTTGTGTTTATTTTCATAGGGCCGGCCTAACCTGGTGGCCTGGTCCTTTCGTTTTTAATCTGCCTACTACTGGTAATTGATATTTTGTGGGTATTTGGGGAATTGTAATTGTTAGGCCCTAGGGTCACCTGCCCAGCATGAGTTCAGGTCCAGGGTCTGCCACAGTGGTACTCTTTGCCATAGGGACACTCCTTTCGTTACCTCCCGTTTCCCCCCAGGCACATGTGGGATGGAAAGGGATCCCTACTAACTTGGAAACAAACACATATGAGTCCTTGAAGGTTTGCTTTGCCCAAGAGTTTAACCTCTCTAACTGCTGAGTATGCTCCCAAGTCCCGCACCACGCAGCAGGGTTACCCTGAAGGGTAGTTCCCCAAAATTGGTCAGATATCTGTTGGGGATGGTTCAGTAGGGGAAGAAATACCTCGGGTACCCCCTTGTCACAAAACTGTACCATTGAATACCAGTATGCATTAAGGGACAACCCCTGGCCGCCCCAGGCAGCGTAAATCTTTGTATGCCACCTCAGAGCCCATTAAGGAAGGAGACAGGTTGGGTATGATCCTCCTCCCATCCTATGAGGTGGAACGGCTAACCCAATTTTATCATAGGCTCTCTGTGTTTCTCACCACATTCGCCAATGAAACCTTGGCCATAGAGAAGAGCCTTAACTCAAAGCTATACCAGCTCCGGTTGCTGTCCCTGAAAAACAGACAGGCCTTAAATTATGTTTTAGCCTCCCAGGGCGGGGTGTGTGCCCTTATTGGGAATGAATGTTGTACTTAGGTCCCGGAAAACTCACAGGACATTAACAAGCACATCCTGTCGGCCAAACAGGCTTTCAAGCAGTGGAAGGCCCAGGAAAGGAAACCCACAGTTTTCAATTCCCTTTGAAGTTGGTTGCCCAACCTAGGAGGACTGGGGGGTGGCCTTGTGCGTCTCCTCCTCACCGGTGTGGTATTGTGCCTGGTCACCCTCCTCCTAATTGCTTGTTTTAAAATGCTCCTCCGTAAGCTTTGTGCCCCCCGTTCCTCAAAAATTCCGGCATACCCTCTCATTGAAAACCCCAGCTTCATAGCACTTAATCATATCTTGTCCACAGAATATGAGAAAACTCAGCCAAAAGCTTGTTGAGTATTCTCAAAGGAGGGAGTTGTTGACGTCACTAGGCATCACCCTAGGTAACTCGGGAGGGTGGAAGGCCACTAAGTGTCAATGAAGCTTCCTGCACTAGGCCTAAGTGAACCAAACTCTATCCTTCCATGTTTAAACTCTAATCAACCTCAAAAGCCAGGTGCAATTGGAATATGTAAGCAACCAGTTATCTGTGTGCAACCCCCTGCTCAAGCAGTAATAATGAGGCCTGCATGTTTCTGGCTGAAGGGAAAAAGGACAAGATAACGGTTTAAATAAGTTACTAACAAGCTAGGCTTATAGCTGCCAAGAATGACTTAACTATTACCAGGGACGGGAGGGGTAGAGGGAGGAATGGGGGGGAGAAAGGGAGGGCTAGAGGGGAAAGGGGGGGGGTGAGGCTTAACTGCAAAATGTATAAAAGAAGAAAAACTGTTCCTGTTAGTGTGCTTGATTTGAGACTTGCCAGTCTCCTTGCACCGCTTTGGGATCCCAAATAAACTTTGTTTGCTTCTTCCCCTGGTGTGTTTATTGGCGCGAAGCACACCAGGCAACGGACCCGCTGTTGCTTTGCCTCGGGCACTCTGTGCTGGCAACACTACAGGGCCAGTCTGCAAAGCCCCTTCCTCCCCTCAGGGAGCCCCGGCTCCAGCACCGACTCTCACAAGGAACTGCTCACCAGTGGGCATAAGGGGTTAACAGCCTGGTCCGAACCAGAACCATGGGCTCCTCCTCCCTTGGTGCTGAAGCTCCCACTCCACATAGCAGCCACGCGCAGGCAGGTCCTGGGAGCAGCGTTCTTGGGAGGCCACAGTCAGGAGGGCCATATAAGCACCTCCATAGCTGTGCGGCCCCAGGATCCACAGGAACTGGTGGGGCCATGTAGCACAGTAGAAGCCAGGGATACCCCAAAGATCCCTGTGAATTCTGGGTCAGGGTGGAGCCATGGACTGAGGTGCAGGGTCTGAATGCTCAACTGCAAGTCGTGAAGGTCAGGGGTTCGAGTCTCGCTTGATCTCATCCTGAAAGGCCACCTCCAGTTCACCCAGCTGCGTACCAGGTTCCTGATCCATTGGGGCGGGGCAGGGCAGTTGGACGGGATGCTGGCCACATGGTTCTCTTGTCATAGCCATGAAACTGACCTGCCTTGATCGCAGCCCGATGAGCCATTGACTGGGCGAATTTTGACTTTGTGCATCCATGGGCTAAGGCGGAGGGTAGAACCTCTGGCCATCGCACCCCCTTCCTTCCCATGCCAAAGGCGGCTTTTCAAACCCCTCTGCCTTCCAGGGAGCCAGAAACTCCCAGATAGGGTCACGCTCCAGAGATGCGACTCCCCACTTCTGCATACGCAGGCACCCGTTCGTGCACAGAGCGGGGCGTGCCAGAGTCTGGCTGCGCCCTTCTGGCTGGGGAAGGGAGGTTTAGTATCATTCCAAGGGCTGTGATCCACAATCTGATTGAAAATGGGGATAAAGCTCTCAACCTCCACCCCCCAGGGCAGAGTCATTAGTGTCTGTCTGGGTCTCAGCAGATAATGCGCTACAGATTTCCAAGTGCCCAGCACGGTTTGCAGGGGAGTTGGACAGCCTCCCCCCGCCAACACGCTGAAACCCCAGTCCTAGCTCTGTATTGGTATCAGGACCTTCCATGGCCCAGGCCGGTGTTTGGGAACCTGTCTGTACTGTTCCTGCACAGTGTTGCAATCCTGCCTCGCTGTCCCATTGGACACCATTGGCCTCATTATTACAGTTTATTTCTAAATCCCCTCCTTTGTCCTGCCAATTCACCTTCAGCTTCCAATGCCTGCACCCCGCTCACCCCCCCCACCCCCAAACCAGCTTTCATTGGCCAGAGCAGCTGCAAATAGCCACGCCCCTGAACCAATATCTGGAGCTAGGAGAGGCTCGTCTCTAAAGACAATGGAGCACAGGGCAGACTGGGTAAGGATCAGACTGAGAAACCGCAGAGCTCACACATACACACACCCCGGCCCTTCTGCTCATCCTTGGGCCACCGAGGGGTTTCAAAAGCCGCCCACCAGCAATGCCCCACGGGAGCCTGAGAATTAAAATAACCCCTCTGGTAGACACAGGCTAATGGGGATTAGCTGGGAACAGGGCACAGGGCACAGGCGATTATAAAGGCCCACAATACTCCACCTCCGGGACTACAGCCATTCTTTCACCACTGCTCCCTTCCAGCTTCAAATTTCTGGCTTCGATCCCCAGCTCTGCCCGTGGTTTACCACGCCTTCGGCTCTGGCATTTGGCTTCTGACCCTCGGCTCATTCCTGGACTTTGCCCTCCCTGGACCCAGTTCTAACCAGTTATTAGTCTGGGTGGGAAGCCGGAGCCCCTTGCGCTCCCAGGCAGGAATGGGCCATATAGGGCCATATTCTAGCTTTCCTTGGGCGGGTGAGAGGGCACAGGGGGCAGCATGAATCCTGCATGACAGACCACTGGGAATGCCGGATGTCCCTCATGGGTGTGGCTGGGGCCCAGCTGCGAGGCCAGTGAGCAACAGTGGGAGCATTTTCTGCACCTTCTTAAAGGGAGCAGCAGGTCCCACTCCCGAGGGGGCTCCCCAGCCCACCACCACCCCTTGTTGGCAGGCCATCGCCAGTCACTGACCTGTAGGGTGACCAGATCTCAAGAGTAAAATATCAGGACACATGGGGGGGGGGGCACACCGGAGGTATGGGGAGGGGAGTGCACAACCCTAGGAAGTTGCGAGGGGGGTGCATGGCCCCGGCTCCGGCCCCCTCTGCAAGCCGCAGGTCGGGGACACACGGCGCTGGTTCCACCCCCTCTGCAAGCCGCAAGTCGGGGACGCACGGCCTTGCTCTGGCCCCCGCCGCAAGAGGGGGTCACAGGGCTGGTGCAGGGGGTTGGGGCGCAGGAAGGGGGTTCGGGGTGCTGACTCCGAGAGAGAATTTGGGTGTGGGAGGGGGCTCAGGGCTGGGGCAGAGGTGCGGGCTCCGGGCGGCGCTTACATCAGGCAGCTCCCCAGAAGTGGCAACATTTCCCTCTGGCTTCTAGGCAGAGGGGCGGTTAGGTGGCTCTGTGCATTGCCACGCCCACAAGTGCCGCCACAGCATCTCCCATTGGCCGCGGTCCCCAGCCAATGGGAGCTGCAGAGCCGGTGCTCATGGCGGGGCAGTGCGCACAGCCCCCCGGCCGTCCCTGCACCTAGGACCCAGAGGGAGATTTTACCACTAGCCATCTGAGTAGGGAGCCTTCCAGCTCTGCACCAACCGGAGGCCTGGCAGCCCGACAATATTGGGAGAAATGGGGTGGGGAGCCCCCTTGGGAGTGGGACCTGCTGCTCCCTTTAAGAAGGTGCAGAAAATGCTCCCACCGTTGCACACTGGCCTTGCAGCTGGGCCCGAGCCACACCGCATGAGGGACCTCCAGCATTCCCAGTGGTGCTAGTTCCCACAACGACTGTCATGCAGGATTCATGTCCATCATACATCGGTCGGGACACAGGACAGAGAGTTAAATATCGGGAAAGTCCCGATTTTATCGGAACGTCTGGTCACCCTACTGACTTGGGGCAGGCCCCCACTGCAGCTCAAAGGGTCAATACTGTGCTGCTCCCACATAGCCAATACGCTAGTGTGGTGGGGCGGCTGCCCCACACAGGGAGGAAGGGTTAAAGCAGGCCAGAGGGAGCTTGCGCAGAACCCTCCCATTAGAGAGGCCAGCCAATCAGGAGGTGGCTTGTTGCAGCGGCCAATCAGGGCCGGCAGAAGCCATATATAAAGGGCTGCTCAACAGAGCAAAAGGCAGTCTCTCCCTGGTCTGCTAGGGAGAAGGGCTGGGTGCCTAGGAGCACCGTGGCTAGAGCAGTGCTGGGCAGGGTAGCAGAGCAGAAGGAGCTTCTGGCTGACCGCTGCCAGACTGAGGCCCCGGAGGAAGGGCAGACAACATGTTAGGGCTGCCCCCGACTTGCCCCGAGGGAAGTGGCCCACACAGACTGCAGTTTGCCCCTGGAGCAAGGGACTAGACTGGTGACTGCAGCAGGCCACTGAGGCGAGTGGCTGGACTATAGACTGCCAGTCCCCCCGAAAGGGGTGGGAGACAGCGGAGAGAAGAGGACGCCAGGGAGCAACGCGGGTCACAGAGTTGTGGAGACAGCAAAGCGGGAGTAACGGCGAGCGAGACACCACCGGAGGAGGCCGCCCTGTGGAAGGATTTGAGCTAATTCCAGAATGGCCAGCAGGAGGCGCCATGGTGGTGAGTCTCGCTCCGTCACAACTAGTTAGTGTAGGGTTACCATACTTCTAGGTTTCCCCGGACAGGTCCGGCTTTTCGCTCTTTAAATAGCCGTCCGGGGGGGATTTCTAATAATCTAAAAATGTCCAGGATTTCCCCCGGTCGGCTATTTAAAGAGCGAAAAGCAGCTGACAGGGCGGCCGAGCACCGCTCGCATTGGGGCCTCGGCAGTCAAAGCCCCTTCCCAGCTCCCCCGATCCCCTGCAGCCTTACCACGCCGACCGGCAATGCTGGGGGGCGGGGCTGTGCGCCTGTGAGGGAACGCGGCGGCAGGGCTGGCAGCGGTGGCCAGAGCCCCTCCCTCGCTTCCCCCCTCCTCCACAGCCTCAGCACGCCGCTTGGGCGGGGCGGAGCCAGACATCTGTTCTAAGCCGAGCGGCACGGTAAGGGGGCCGGGGAGTTGGAGAAGGGGGGCAGTCAGGGGACAGGGAACGGGGGGGGGGGGGTTTGGATGGGTGTGACGTTATTGACATAAACTGGGACCGTATAGATCATTGTTGCAACCAAGGTCCTGCAGTGGCACCCAAATCTTGTATAAAGGGGGTCAAATGGGGTGTCTAGGACAAGGTTATGGTTTACTGGTTATGATTATGCTGTCTATATGTGTGTATCAGTTTTGTAGTTGAAGTTATGAATATTGGCTCTATACTGTCTGTATGGCAAACTTATGCTATGCTTCTGGATGACATTCCAGACAAGCTGAGATTAGCTCTGCCTAGCCTGCTTGATGGCCCATTAAGGACCATCAGCTATACAATGGACTCATTGAGAGAAGGCAAATATGCCTTCAGAGGCAGCAAAGTATGCAGGAACTTGCCCATGTGACTCCAGACTCCATTTTGCTGTAATTTTCCACAGTAAGAACAAAGAGGTGTTCTTACACCTGGAAAAGACTATATAAGGCTGATGCCTCATCTCCATCTTGTCTTCAATCCTGCTTCTTACCTCTGGTGGAACTTTGCTACAAACTGAAGAACAGGAGTACTTGTGGCACCTTAGAGACTAACAAATTTATTAGAGCATTTATTAGAAGCTCTGAACAAAGGACTGAGGACCCATCCCAGCGGGGGATGTATTCCAGAGACTTGATTTGAACCTGCAGTTTATTCCATCACTGCTACAAGCCTGAACCAAGAACTCTGCCATTACTGTATGTACTTGATTCCATTTAACCAATTCTAACTCTCTTCTCTATCTTTTTCCTTTTATGAATAAACCTTTAGATTTTAGATTCTAAAGGATTGGCAACAGCGTGATTTGTGGGTAAGATCTGATTTGTATATTGACCTGGGTCTGGGGCTTGGTCCTTTGGGATCAGGAGAACCTTTTTCTTTTACTGGGATATTGGTTTTCATAACCATTTGTCCCCATAACGAGTGGCACTGGTGGTAATACTGGGAAACTGGAGTGTCTAAGGAGATTGCTTGTGAGACTTGTGGTTAGCCAGGGGGTGAGACCGAAGTCCTCCTAGTCTGGCTGGTTTGGTTTGCCTTAGAGGTGGAAAAACCCCAGCCTTGGGCTGTAACTGCCCTGTTTGAGCAATTTGTCCTGAGTTGGCACTCTCAGTTGGGTTCCGCCAGAACCGCATTGTCACAATGGGTCAGGGGTTCTGGGGGGGCTGTCAGGGGGGCAGGGGTGTGGAGAGGGGTTGAAGCAAGCAGGGAGCAGAGGGGGTTGGATGGGTCGGGAGTTCTGGGGGTCCTGTCAGGGGGCGGGGAGCAGTTGGATAGGGCATGGGAGTCCTGGGGGTCTGTCTGGGGGCAGGGGTGTGAATATGGGGTGGGGATGTGGATAAGGGTCGGGGCAGTCAGGGGACAGGTAGGGTCCTATGGGGCAGTTAGGGTGGGGGGTTCTCAGGAGGAGGCAGTCAGGGGACAAGGAGTGGGGGGGGGTTGGGGGTACTGAGGGGAGTAGTCAGGGGGTGGGAAGTGGGTTGAAGTGGATGGGGGCAGGGCGGGGCTAGAGCGGGACTTCTCCCCCCCCCCCCAGTATCCTCTTTTTTGATTGTGGAAATATGGTAACCCTAATCAACCATCAGAGAGTTTAGTGACTTGCAGAAACTAAACTGAAGATATCCTTGAGTGATGGCCCCAATGCACTAGGGAAATGCATATTAATTAGTCTGCTGGTGCAGCAAGATTTACAGACAAGCGGTAATGACCGGACCATTTTCTTAGCACATTTTGATGGTGCTTACATGCAGATTTCTTAACACTTACCAAGGTAAATATCATACCCATGACTACCGGCAGGAAGATGAAGTTGAGGGTGGTGATTTGCAGCAGACAGCAGTCCTGATCAGGATTTGTGTGAACATCCTCATACTGAACAGGTGGCTGAAGACCTTTGCAACAGTTACTCTTCAATCTGGGAGGCTTGACAGAATGAGACAGACCGGTTCATTCAACTAAACTGAAGCCAACCAGAAATTTCACTTCATGTCTAGAGACCATCCTGGCTCAGCAGCAGATTCCCGCCTAACGCCCAACTGTTCGGGCCAAAGGGTTCCATGGTCAATGAAAACCCTGGGATGGAGGGTTTGCAAGACTGTCTCTTTGAAGACAGACTCTGCAGGTCCTGATAGGGTGCTCGGTATTATACATTTATCCTGAGTCTGGTTAAAGGAGGGTTTCACAAAGATTACTGTCACCCCCTGATAAAAGGGTTGGTTAGCTTTGGAAAGGCTTTCCGTGTGAAGAGAGAAAAGACATTAATGCATCACATTTCAAACTTGGGTCCCTAACCGTAGGCCACTAAATCAAAGTGACTGGCTTTTCAGAGGAGCCGAGTCATCGCAACTCCCCACTGAAGGTATTTGGAGCTATAGATACTCAGCACGTTGGGTTAGGGGCAGGCAATCGGCAGCCTAAATATGGACTTAGGGATCTAATCCTTTAGACACTCAAGACTGAAAACGTTGGCCTGTTTTAAAGCAGTAAGAATTGCCTCCTGCTCTAGTTTCCCTACTCAGCAGCTCCACAAGTGCCTTACGTGCCCACCTCTGCATTTGGCCACATGTATTTCTTTTACCAGGAGATCTGATTTTAATTGCTCTACTGCGCCCATCAATAACAACTCTGGAAGAAAAATCATTATGGCTTCAAAACCTTACCGCCCTGACATTTCAATGGCAAATGGTTAGCTTTCATACCTGTTTTTTGAATTTGAAGTTAAATTCCCACATAGGTTCTCATCTGTTCCCTTCAATCTTTCTGCACCAGAAAAGCAAACACTGATATGAGGGGGGGGGGGGGAATACAGTAGTAGAGTTAATTATTTCATTTTTAGTGAATTTCAACACAGGCAAAGAGAGCTCAAACTACAAACCACAGGAGCAGCTGAAGAGATGGCAGCAGTCTGGTCCCATTCGTTACATTAATGCATACCTGAGAGACAAGGTGGGTGAAGTAATATCTTTTACTGGACCACCCACCTTCTCTCTAATATCCAGGGACTGACACAGCTACAACTACACTGCAAACGTTAATGCATACCTGGCATTTTCCATTTGCCAGTCAGAAGGTGGCAACCTCGCTATACCAGAGGGTGACACAGGACTTGGGCTCTAGCAGTGCCTCCTCTGTTCCGCTCCCCCATTCCACATAGAAGAGGAAAGCAGAATGGACTTTGCTCCTCTACATACTACATGGAATAGCCAAATTAAATTGATAAAATCTCAGGTCAATGTATGCATTCAGCTCACACTCAGAACAGAGCAGGAGTGAGGGAGAGCAAACAGCAGATCAGGGAAGGAGAAAACAAAGAGAGGCAAATGTTAAAAGCGACTGGATAGAGCTGAAAAAGCGCGGGGGGAGGGGGAGGAGGGAGAGGAGGCGCACCCAGAGGTCACACTCCCCTCCATTAGGCAGTCATGTCCCAGTATTTCAAAATCACAAAGCAAAGCTTTGGCTGTACAGTTCAACTAGTGGCTCAGAACATTGCTTCTTTTCTAAAGGCGGATGAATACATGGGGTCCGAGGCCTCAGTGCCAGAGGCAACGAAAGCCTGGATCTGCTGGCAAAGGTCTCTCAGGTATTCTATAGTGTAATCTCTGACTGCCACACCTTTATACAGCCTTACAGCTGTGAGATTCTATGTCCTGGCATGCAATGCTCCATGAAATAGGAGAGTCTTAGCAGAACGACTGTATTCAAGTGAGGGGGGAGGTTAAATAGAGCCCAATATCATATCGATAAGCTGACAGTGACTGGAAGTTGCAGTCATCTGACAGCCATTCAGTAGCCAATAAGGAGAGAGCCTGGCAAATCTCAGTCCAGTGGCCAGAGAGTGAGTGTCCACATCACAAGAGATACCTTCCATAACAACTGACCTGAAGTGGGCCTGCTAACAGCCTCAGCAGGAAGGGAAAGAATGGCATGCGTCATAGAGAAAACTCCCCTCTCACCCAGAGATGGTCTCTCTGGGTCACAGTTAAGGCCTCTTCTGGGTCAATGTGGGCAAACTTTTCTGCCAATGCTGTACCTGCTAGCTGCAGTCACTAACACTCAAATCTGAGAGGCCGCACCAGCACTAATTGCTTTCATGGATGGAAAAAAAAGAGAACAAGGGCTGATGCAAACTGCACCTTTTTAATGCAATTTAATTCTAGTTGGGGTGAGGGACTCATGTAACCCCTCTTAGCACCTGTCACGGAGTATTGGGGGACTCAGGGCCCTGCACCCCCGGCTTCCTGCGATTCACCATGACTCTCAGCCAGCCAGTAAAGCAGAAGGTTTATTTGGATGACAGGAATACAGTCCAAGACAGGTCTTGCAGGCACAGACAACAGGGACCCCCTCAGTTAGGTCCATCTTGGGGTCCCAGGGCATCCCAGCCCCCCTTGGGAGGTCAGAGCAATCTCTGCCTCCCCACCATCTCACCACCCAGCTTCCAAGACCCTGCCTTCAGCGACCCCTCCCACAGCCTTTGTTCAGTTTCCCGGGCCAAGGAGTCACCTGGCCTCCAACCCCTTCCTGGGTTCTCATGTTACACTCTCAGGTATTCGCCTTCGGGCAGACTATCCTAGTCACACTCCCCTGTCAGCATTCACAGACCACAGTAAGAACAGTCCCAGTTCGTCACAGCACCAAGCCTGGGTCACTCCTACTGTGTGGTTTTGCAGTGATACAAGGCGTTTCACTTCACTTCTAAATCATAGTCACAGGCAGGAGTGCTGGAAGGATCTCTGCAGTGGTGAATCCCCTAGAGGTGAAGCACAAAGCTGAAGAGCAGTTAAGCTCAGGAGCATGGGCTAAACGATCCCCACCAGGCAGCAGCGGCAGCAAACAGTTCTAACCGATTACAATACTGACTGCTCCCTGGATCGTGCTTAGCGGGGGGCATGCAGCAGATACTGCTGGGCTTAATTCCATTTGCAGTTGAGTTTGCCATTCACCTTCTGAGAACGTCTACACTGCAGCTGGAGATGTAATTCCCAGGGTGGGCGGACCTACGTGCACTCGCTGGAATTAAGTTAACATGCTGAAAATAATAGCGTGGCCATGGGGGGAGCTTAGGCTAGCTGTCCAAGTACCTTCCTACCACTTCTGACTGGGTTACACTCGGGCGGTTAGCCGCTCCTGCCACATGACAACAACTGGGCATATCTCTCTATCAGTGTTATAGAGGGCGAACAATTTATGAGTTTACCCTGCATAAGCTTTATACAGGGTAAAACGGATTTATTTGGGTTTAGACCCCATTGGGAGTTGGGCATCTGAGTGCTAAAGACAAGCACACTTCTGTGACCTGTTTTCAGGTAAACCTGCAGCTTTGGGGCAAGTAATTCAGACCCTGGGTCTTTGTTGGAGCAGACAGGAGTGTCTGGCTCAGCAACACAGGGCGCTGGAGTCCTGAGCTGGCAGGGAAAACAGGAGCAGAGGTAGTCTTGGCAAATCAGGTGGCAGCTCCCGGGGGGTTTCTGTGATCCAACCCATCACAGGTCCCTCCCATGACCCCAGTGGGGAAGGACAGGCTCTAAAGCTCCGGCCAGGCCAAAACTAGTCTGGGCTGGGGCATCCCATGGCTGGGCAGTCACACATTGGCTGGCTTGTGACTCGCCTGCCCATTGTGACACGCCCCCTGCTGGCTGCCAAAGCCTCATCCCCTCACTGCCAGGCTTGGCTCTGCAGAGCGAGAGCTGGCACGTGCCGCTGAGAAAGCTGATCCAGCCGTTTCAGCTCCGCCACTGGTAGCAGAAAGTGGGTGGCCCATATACACGCTGGCTTCTGTCCACTCCTGACTCCAGGTAGGAGAATCTTCTATTGCCCGCCTCTGCTTTTCCATTGCATCGCCAGCCACACAGAGCCTTCCCCGAGCTCCTGGCTGGGCGGCGCACGTCTACCAAGTGCCCCGGTGCCGGCTGTCTAGCCTGGTGCCAGTGAGGAAGTGGGCAGCGGCATGCGCACAGGAGGGAGTCTGCGGTGGCCAGACAGAAGGGGTCACACCAGTCCAGCCCGGAGGGGACGGAGACAGGGAGGAGGGTTTGGCGGGGCTGGTGGCAGGGCACGGGAAGGCGACACAGGCTGGTAGATGAGGCATTGGGCTGGGATTCAGGAGAGCGGTGTTCAGTTCCCAGCTCTGCTGTAAGTCTTCTGTGTGAGATCAAGTGAGTCCCTGTTGCTCTGGGCCTCAGCAAACTAGGGAGAGCAGGTCCCTGCTTCATGGGGGGGGGGGGCGGTTGAGAGGCTAAATACAACAACACCCGCATGCTCAGCCACTGCCATGATGGGGCCAGGTAAGGGTCCAGACAGGGAGGTAGCTGATGGCCAACATGGGCCATGTGGGGGTGATTAAAGGCAAATGGGAAGAAGCATGAGAGGTGTGTGTTATGGAGTCCCCAGACAATGCTCTGGAGCTGCTCCCTATGAAGCCAGTCAGGACTCTGGTGAAGTCTCCTCTCTATGAGCAGACTGTCTTCTGGGCCAGAAGCTCAAAGGGCTTCCACCTTCCTGGGTCTGACCTTGGAGCTTTCAGCATCCTCTGCCCCTCCTTGCATTTCCCACAGCGAGTCTGCCCAGGTGGGGTCCTGGAGAAGCCAGAGGGTCCTGCACCCCCACTTCGCAGTCAGACGTGACTCTTAGCCAGCCAGTAAAACAGAGGTTTATTAGATGATAGAAACATGGTCTAAAACAGCTTGTAGGTACAGAGAACAGGACCCCTCAACTGGGTCCATTTTGGGGGGCAGTGAGCCAGACACCCACATCTGAACTTCACTCCTCGTCCCCAGCCAGCTCCAAACTCAAACTCTCCAGTCCCTTCTCTCTGGCCTTTGTGTCTTTCCCGGGCCAGGAGGTCACCTGATCTCTTTGTTCTCCAACACCTTTAGCTATCCCCTTGCAGGGGGGAAGGGCCCCGGCCATTAGTTTCCAGGAAACAGAGTGTTGGCCATTTATGCACACTGGCCTTTATCCCCACACCTAGAGACTTAAGAAATGCATAGGGGAAACTGAGGCACACCTACAGTATTCAGAGGAAACATTAAGAACAGTCCAACTTCGTTACAGTGAGGGAGTTGGAGAGTCTGTGGGAAGCCCCCTCTCTTGTGAAATCAACCACCCCCACACGGTGCGAGCTGCTCCAGATCGGGGGAAGGGGCCAGCTGTGAATTTGGAGCCAGCTCCTGGTTTGGATCTGAATCCACCGGTGCTGCGGAGCGTTCAGCTGTGGGGAGCTAGCTCCCGCCCGTGCCAGATCACAAAGTGCCACTTCAGCCAGCCGCCTGCCAGGCTCTGGGAGCGCCCTGTGTGGAGCTGCAGCTGGGCCCTCCAGAGCCGAGCTGCTGCTCCTCCTCTCTGCTGGCCAGCCGGCCGCAGGTCCTCAGCACCTGCCCGCTCAGCTCCACCTCAGTGCTCCTGCCTCCCCAATCTCCTCCCTGGCGCTGCACCTCGCCCCCTGCACCTGACATGTCAATACCCAGCGGGGTCGGGAGCCAAGCGTCCCAGGAGCCATCTGTAAGGTGCTGATTCCCTCCTGTGCTGGGCTCCAGCTAATCCACAAGTCAGGAACTGGCCTTGTGTCTCCCAGAGCAGGTATATCAGTCTCACAGCAGCAGCTCAGTCTGCTCAACATCACTCCAGGGCCAGGAACTCGCTCCTGCCTGACATAGGCAACAGGCTGAGCCTGCTCCAGCCCTGTTCCTAGTCCTACTCCAGCCCTGGTCTTGCTCCGGCCTTGCTCCACCCATGCCCTGCCCCGCCCCCTGAGTCCAGCTCCAACCACTAGGCCTGACCACCTCCATCACCTTTGCTGACACCATCCCTTCCATAGGAAATGGCACTGAGGTTGCCGGGGGAACAGGCATTCTCAGGGTGCCAGGAGCCATTGTTCTATTTACCAGGACAGTCCGATGCCAGGACAGTCCCTCTGAGCACTGGAGAGGACTAGGGCTGCATTAGGACACTGGAAGTGCAGCTGCTGGAGAGTCAGCAGAACCGCCCGGAGACAGCCACGCTTGCCTCCCAGCCTGGGAAGCCCAGAGACCCAGAGCGTAGACATCTCTCAGAGCATCTCTGCCAGCAGGAGACATTGGGTGAGGAATAGAGCCGTCCCGCCTTCGGGCAGGAGCCATTCAGGAGACCCAGCGTGGGGGGAATCGGGCTGTATGTGTACAATGTCTAGCACTGCAGGGCCCTGATCTGGGACTGAGCCCTCTGGGCACTGCCGAAATACAAAGGAGAACAGCAGGGCTGGAGGATTTACAGGCTCTGTGTGAGGAAGGCTGGTTGGGTTGAGCCAGCAGTGAGTTCCCAGTAACACAGAGCTGCGCTAGTGATGGAAGATCTATTTTGTCTTCCCAACTTAGCACAGTTCACAACTTAGCACTGACCAGCTGCAAGGATCCTGGCGGGCCCTGGTATGGTTGTAGCAGCAAACTCAATGTTTGGGAAATGCGAGATATGTGCAATAGGCAATGTAGTTCCATCTGGGCACCAGCCAGCTCCTGTGCTCCAGAGAGCTCTCACAGCTCACCCTGAACCAGGGACAAAGGGGGCAGGAGGTTGGAAGAGAAGGTGCCAGCCTGGGACCCAGGAGACCCATGGTCATTTCCCAGCTCTGCCACAGATGCTCTGCGTGGCCTCGGGCAAATCCCTTATTCCCTCTGTGCTGCAGTTCCCTGTCTGTTCAGTGGAGGTAGCAGCCAGGCCGTGCCCTGCAGGGGGCGGTTAGAATAAATGCAATCGAGGTTGGGCAGTGCTCTGATGCCACAGGGATGAGGGCCAGGATGGTGCCTAAGACAGACCAAAAGCAAGGGGGAGCTACAGAACTGGTGGTGAGAGGGGTTTGGCTTTTGACAGTCTGCTCTGGGTGGGGAAGGACAGGCTCTAAAGCCCCAGCCAGGCCAAAACTAATCTGGGCTGGGGCATCCCAGGGCTGGGCAGTCACACATTGGCTGGCTTGTGACTCGCCTGCCTATTGTGACATGCCCCCTGCTGGCTGCCAAAGCCTCATCCCCTCACTGCCAGGCTTGGCTCTGGCAGAGCGAGAGCTGGCACGTGCCGCTGGGAAAGCTGATCCGGCCGTTTCAGCTCCGCCACTGGTAGCAGAAAGTGGGTGGCCCATATACACGCTGGCTTCTGCCCACTCCTGACTCCAGGTAGGAGAATCTTCTATTGCCCGCCTCTGCTTTTCCATTGCATCGCCAGCCACACCGAGCATTCCCCGGGCTCCTGGCTGGGCGGCGCATGTCTACCAAGTGCCCCTTTATCCCCCCACCTAGAGACTTAAGAAATGCATAGGAGAAACTGAGGCACCCCTACAGTATTCAGAGGAAACATTAAGAACAGTCCCACTTCCTCACAGTGAGGGAGTTGGGGGGCAGTAAGTCAGACACCCAAATCTGCACTTCACTCCTCGTCCCCAGCCAGCTCCAAACTGAAACTCTCCAGCCCCTTCTGTCTGGACTTTGTCTCTTTCCAGGGCCAGGAGGTCACCTGATCTTTGTTCTCCAACACCTTTAGATATCCCTTTACCAGGGGGAAAAGGGCTCCGTCCATTAGTTGCTAGGAGACAGAGTGTTAGCCATTTATGCACACTGGCCTTTATCCCCCCACCTAGAGACTTAAGAAATGCATAGGGGAAGCTGAGGCACCCCTACAGTATTCAGAGGAAACATTAAGAACAGTCCCACTTGGTCACAGTGAGGGAGTTGGAGAGTCTGTGGGAAGCCCATTCTCTTGTGAAATCAACCACCCCCACACGATGTGGACTGCTCCAGATCGGGAGAAGGGGCCAGCTGTGAATTTGGAGCTAGATCCTGGTTTGGATCTGAATCCACCGGTGCTGCGGAGCGTTCAGCTGTGGGGAGCTAGCTCCCGCCCGTGCCAGATCACAAAGTGCCACTTCAGCCAGCCGCCTGCCAGGCTCTGGGAGCGCCCTGTGTGGAGCTGCAGCTGGGCCCTCCAGAGCCGAGCTGCTGCTCCTCCTCTCTGCTGGCCAGCCGGCCGCAGGTCCTCAGCACCTGCCCGCTCAGCTCCACCTCAGTGCTCCTGCCTCCCCAATCTCCTCCCTGGCGCTGCACCTCGCCCCCTGCACCTGACATGTCAATACCCAGCGGGGTCGGGAGCCAAGCGTCCCAGGAGCCATCTGTAAGGTGCTGATTCCCTCCTGTGCTGGGCTCCAGCTAATCCACAAGCCAGGAACTGGCCTTGTGTCTCCCAGAGCAGGTATATCAGTCTCACAGCAGCAGCTCAGTCTGCTCAACATCACTCCAGGGCCAGGAACTCGCTCCTGCCTGACATAGGCAACAGGCTGAGCCTGCTCCAGCCCTGTTCCTAGTCCTACTCCAGCCCTGGTCTCGCTCCAGCCTTGCTCCACCCATGCCCTGCCCCGCCCCCTGAGTCCATCTCCAACCACTAGGCCTGACCACCTCCATCACCTTTGCTGACACCATCACTTCCATAGGAAATGGCACTGAGGTTGCCGGGGGAACAGGCATTCTCAGGGTGCCAGGAGCCATTGTTCTATTTACCAGGACAGTCCGATGCCAGGACAGTGCCCCTGAGCGCTGGAGAGGACTAGGGCTGCATTAGGACACCTGAAGCGCAGCTGTTGGAGAGTCAGCAGAACCGCCCGGAGACAGCCACGCTTGCCTCCCAGCCCGGGAAGCCCAGAGACCCAGAGCGTAGACGTCTCTCAGAGCATCTCTGCCAGCAGGAGACATTGGGTGAGGAATAGAGTCGTCCCGCCTTCGGGCAGGAGCCATTCAGGAGACCCAGCGTGGGGGGAATCGGGCTGTGTGTGTACAATGTCTAGCACTGCAGGGCCGTGATCCGGGACTGAGCCCTCTGGGCACTGCCGAAATACAAAGGAGAACAGCAGGGCTGGAGGATTTACAGGCTCTGTGTGAGGAAGGCTGGTTGGGTTGAGCCAGCAGTGAGTCCCCAGTAACACAGAGCTGCGCTAGTGATGGAAGATCTATTTTGTCTTCCCTACCTAGCACAGTTCACAACTTAGCACTGACCAGCTGCAAGGATCCTGGCGGGCTCTGGTATGGTTGTAGCAGCAGACTCAATGTTCGGGAAACACGAGATATGTGCAATAGGCAATGTAGTTCCATCTGGGCACCAGCCAGCTCCTGTGCTCCAGAGAGCTCTCACAGCTCACCCTGAACCAGGGACAAAGGGGGCAGGAGGTTGGAAGAGAAGGTGCCAGCCTGGGACCCAGGAGACCCATGGTCATTTCCCAGCTCTGCCACAGATGCTCTGAGTGGCCTCGGGCAAATCCCTTATTCCCTCTGTGCTGCAGTTCCCTGTCTGTTCAGTGGAGGTAGCAGCCAGGCCGTGCCCTGCAGGGGGCGGTTAGAATAAATGCAATCGAGGTTGGACAGTGCTCTGATGCCAGGGGGATGAGGGCCAGGATGGTGCCTAAGACAGACCAAAAGCAAGGGGGAGCTACAGAACTGGTGGTGAGAGGGGTTTGGCCTTTGACAGTCTGCTCTGGGTGCCTGGGCTGTCAGCTTCCAGCCAGCCACTGGCATTGCCAGACCTCCCTGATCTCTGGTGCTGCTGCTCTCCCTGCTTCTAGGAGTCACTGCCTCCCCCTGGGCCAAGACTCCTGCAGCAATCATCTCCTGGGGCTGCCATGGCACTGAGCGGCTAGCAAGGCCTGAGACTCAGTTGGGCTGGGGGGCAGGGGGGTGCTATGAAAGCAGTTTCTGTGTTGTTGCTGCGGTGGGAGGGGAAGCAGAGATGGGGCCATTTTACATCCTACGGCCAAGGCTCCCAGCAGCTTGGGCAGGCGCAAAGAGCCGCCCGCGTGGGCTGGGAGCTGGGGGAGGGGAGCGTTCGGGAACCCCCGTTCTGCGCTGTCACAAGGAGGAGGAACCGGGATGGAACTGATTCTCCCACTTGGGGATCCGGAGACCCCCCCCCGGCTCCAGCTGTATGGACACGGGGAGGGGCTCTGGCCTGGGGTCTGCAGTACCTGGGACTAGATGAGCCCAGCGGTCCCTTCCGGCCTAAAGTCTGTGACTGTGGGGAGCGGAAGGTCCCTCCCATGACCCCGGTGGGGAAGGAGAGGCTCTAAAGTCCCGGCCAGGCCAGAACTAGTCTGGGCTGGGGCAGCCCATGGCTGGGCAGTCACACATTGACTGGCTTGTGACTCGCCTGCCCATTGTGACACGCCCCCTGCTGGCTGGCACAGCCTAATCCCCTCACTGCCAGGCTTGGCTCTGGCAGAGCGAGAGCTGGCACGTGCCGCTGGGAAAGCTGAGCCAGCCGTTTCAGCTCTGCCACCCACAGCAGAAAGTGGGTGGCCCATATACACGCCAGCTTCTGCCCACTCCGACTCCAGGCAGGAGAATCTTCTATTGCCCGCCTCTGCTTTTCCATTGCATCGCCAGCCACACCAAGGTTGGATGAGAAGGTACCAGCCTCCCTGCCCGTCTCCTGCCTTCTGCTCCTGCCCCTTCACGGGTGTGTCTGAGCAACTCCTGCTGCTCACGAGCCGCCCCACCTCCCCCACCCCTCTGGCCTCGCCCACCTGCGAACTGCCACGGCCCCAATATTCCTGGGGGAAGGGATCAGGGTCATTTCATTGGGCAGGAAGAATCCTGAGTGGTTGGATCCAGCCTGTCTGCTGTGCAGCTTGTGAACCAGGAGAAGGAGAGGTGGGAGTGACCCAGAGGAGGCCATTTGGCCTGTGGGATGGGCTGCTGGCCTGGGAGTTCAGAGACCTGGGTTCTAATCCTGGGTGACTTTGAGTACATCCCTTCCCTTGTTTCCCTGCTGGCTGCCTTGGCTAGTTAGAGTCTGAGCCCTACAGCCCAGCGATTGTCTGCAGCACCTGGTGCAACAGGGCCCTGAGCTCAGCTGGCATCTGTAGGTGCTGGTGGGACAGAAATAACTGGGCTGGCCCTGATGCTGAACGGGGCAATCGCTTCTCGTCACTCACAAGCAATGCCTTGTCCTGGCTTCTTGTAGGATGGCTGAGGAGGGCCCCCCAAAGCCCAGGCACGCCTGGGAGGAGACAAAGCCTCCCCCAAGGAAGAGTTGGCGGAAGAGGCTATGGCAGCAGCAGGAGCTGTGTGTGCTTCAGCCCTTCCGTGCTGGTGAGCGGGCGCCTTCTGGGTGGGCGGAGGGGGCTGCAAAAATGGCTGGGGCCATGGCCCTGCATTGGGGTGGGGCCTGGACCCTGTGGGGGGTGGGGGGCAAGACTAGGGTGTCATTGGGGGGAGAAGACTCCATAGACCTTGTACTGCTCTGGGTTGCCATGAGATGGAGAGACAGGAAAACCCAGGCGGGTGGGGGGGGGAATGGCCCCTCCTGCTGGTAGCAGCTGCAGCCACTAAAGCTGATTGGGGAATAGCGGCAGAAGCATCAGGTGGAGACTGACTGAATCGCCCACCCCGCTCTGTCACGCTGCAGGGTCGGAGGATGTTTTCCACCAGTCGAAGGGGATGCTTGGTGCACGGTGGGTTGTTAAAGCCTAGGATTGCAGGGCGCCGGCCAGAGCATAAGATGCTCCCTGATGTTGCAGCCCCATCTGCTGGCTCCTTTGTCGCATGTCGCAGCACAGGGCATTTGGGGGGAGTGTTGACGATGGGAGCCCAGTGCCTGCCCAGGTTACACCCAGTGGCTCTGGCTGGCTGTTGGTGGCAGGAGAGGCAGTCAGAACAAGCAGAACGGGCAGGCCCTGGGTCCCCATATCCCATGCAGACTGGGCAGCTGTTCCCTCTCCTGCCGCAAGGACCAGACCGATTCACTCCCAGTCCCTCTGCCCCCTCCAGCAATGGCCCGGAGAGTGGGGACACCCCTCATGGCCTGACATCGTCCCTCCTTCCAGGTGTGGCACTCCCCAAATCCCCGACTGAGCCTGCATGCTGGGCGGGGAAGTGGGGTGGCCGCTGGGAACCAGGGCTCCGACTGGGTCTTTGCTGGGCTGGGCAGCAAAGAGGTGGGGAAGCCAGGGATCGCTGTGCCAGACCCTGCCGTGCATCGGGGCTGCTCCCCTGCTGGGGCGGGAGTGGGAGCAAGGGTTTTCTCTAAGATCTCTGTCACCCAGACTGCAGCTTGGCAGACCCAGGTATTACCACTGCTCTGTCTTTGATCAGATTCACCATGCCCATGTAGCACCTCCTGTTTTAAGGGGCCAGACTGGAAGGAGAAAGAGGCCCTGGACTGCATAGACGCCTTTCTGAAGGGCAATGAACAGGTACCAAGAGCCCTCCTCTGACCTGTCAGCTAGTGCCCTGTCCACATGCACATCTGCCCTTCTCCAGATGATGCATGGATTCTAAGGCCAGACGGAACCACTGTGACCTCCTGTATAACACAGGCCAGGGACTGCCCCCAAATAATTCCTGTTTAAACTACAGCATTTTAAAAAGTCCCGTCTTGAGTTACAAAAGGTCACCCACCATGCCCCTTGCTCAGTTGTTCCAATGGTCTATTACTTTCTCTATTAAAAACGTACATTTCCAGTCTGAATTTGTCTAGCTTCAATTTCCAGCCCCTTGTGGACTTGTGCCCACTGGATTTGGTCAGTCCCTAGTGTGACGGGTTGCCCCCCTTTGAGGTGCCACCTGCTGTACCGGGATACCACCGAGCCCACCTGTTCTGCCAGCCTGGGCCCCCTTTACCTTGTCTTGCTGGGCTAGGCTCACAAGCCTCTTCCAGCCATACACTCAGGCAGGGCCACGCCCAGCTGCAGAAAGACACAGACACTGAGATCAGCTCTGGGAAGACTCAGGTGAAAGGGCTTGTCCCAGTACTCTGGTGCCCACCTCCTTTGGAGTACAGACCCAAAGGTTTTATGAAATTCGCCCCCTCCCTCCATTTGGAGAGAGGTATGCACAACTCTTTGCCCCTCCCCCCAGTTACTAATTGCACAAACTGGGTTATGGTATAAACAAGCAATAAGATTATTAACTACAAGAGGTAGATTGTAAGTGGTTATAAGAGATAGCAAACGGTACAAAGCAGATTGCATTAGTAAATAAACACAACACGCAAACTAAGCTTTCCACACTGGATAGATAGGCTCTACATGAGCAAATTCTCACCCTGAGTGATAAACAGGTGGGCAGAGTCTTAAGGCACAAGCTGCCTTGGCTTTGCAGCTTGGATTTCCCAGGTTTTCTTACACAGGCTAGGAATCTCTCTCCAGCCTGGGACCATCACTTCTCATAGTTCAATCTTTGTCCCTCAGGTGTTTCCAGGTGTCTTATTGCAGGGAGCGTGAGGTCCCTCTGATGTCATTGTTCCCCTTTTATCTCCTCTTCCCACCCGCTGGAAAACTCTTTTGCTGTGACCTGGGTCCAACAGTTCCCATTGTGTAGCGTTCTCTCGGAGAGGTTTCTATTGTGGACAGTTCCTGGGGTAACCCTGCTGCTTATGTGCATTTCCTCAATAAGCCATTGTTTGGCGTTTTTACTGTTGTACCTGAAAGGCTGTTTTGAACCTCACAACGTGTTTCGGGAACACAGACGTAGCTGAACTTCATAACTTCACCTACAATGATAGCACATACAATCCAACGAGACATTAATGTCTAGCAGATAAAGACTTTTAGAATGATACCTTACAATACGTACTTTGTACAAAACATATCCTAATGACATGACAGTGGCGAATATTGGGGTGTCAGGGTGTCCCACCCAGCTGTTCCTCCCACTCTGTCAAGCCCCCAGTAACACTGTCTGGCTGCCTAGCCCCCATGTTGCAGTTCCTCTTGGGACACCTACCCCGTGAGTTCTGCTCCCTCTCTAGTCTGGTTTCACACAGAGCTGCCCTGCCCTCCCCAGATAGTCACTCCTGTTACCAGATGAATGGCCTTCTGCCATTCGGCATATCAAAGCCTGAGCGGCACTGGGAGGAAGCTTTCTAACATCTCTCCCACTGGCAGCTCCTTTCCACGCTAACCTTCCTGTTTGTGTCTAATCTCTGCGGGGCGTAGGACGAGGTCCAGAAAATGAAATTTTTTAATTCAGTCGTCAGCCTCAGCAGAGCCATCGGGGCCAGGAGCCCAGAAATAAATATGATCAGCAAAGCCCTGCTACTGGAGAAGATAAAGGTGAGTAAAACACACACTAGGGCTGTGTTACCTGGCGGGTTTAGTGATTGGCCTGGAGATCTCTGCAGATTTGTCTAACTTGAGCTGCCAATCATTGGATCGTGTTAGACGTTTGTCTGTTAGACTGAAGAGCCCATTATCAAATATTTGCTCCCCGTGTAGGTACTTACAGACTGTCATCAAGTCACCCTGTAACCTTCCCTTCGTTCAGCTGAACTAATTGAGCTCCTTGAGTCTCTCACTATAAGGCATGTTTCCCAATCCTCCAATCACTCTTGTGGCTCTTCTCTGACCCCTCTCCAATTTATCAACATTCTCCTTGAATTGTGGGCACCGGACCTGGACACAGGATCCCAGCAGTGGTTGCACCAGTGCCAAATACAGAGGGAAAATAACCTGTCTAACAACTGGAGTTTGCCCTGTTTCTACATCCCAGGATGGCATTAGCCCTTTTGGCCCCAGCGTCGCACTGGGAGCTCATGGGCAGCTGATTACCCTGACTGCTAAGTCTTTTCCAGAGTCACCGCTTCCCAGGTTAGAGCCCCCCATGCTGTGAGTGTGGCCTGCATTCTTTGTTCCTAAACATATAACTGTATGGAAATGTAGATTGTTCCCTTGCACCCAGCTTCCCAAGTCACCGGGTCACTCTGTATACGCCAGTCTCCCTGCCTAGAGCCCCAACACTCCACAGCCAGTGCCCACTAGGGAACTAGCAACAAATCTGCTCCGTAGATTTGGTAAGTCTTTGCTTTCCAGCACTGCAGAAAGCTTTCCAGAGATCACCTCCCTTCCCTGAACGTGGGACAGCGTGGGCTGGTGGGTGGTCCAGTGAGCTGGGGCTCAGCACACCTGGGTTCTACTCCCAGTTCTGCAGTAAGACTTTGGGCAAGTCACTTCCCCCTCTGTGCCTCAGTTTCCCTCCCATGCCTTGTCTCTTCTAGTTAGCTCGTGAGTTCTCTGGGGCAGGGACTGGCTCTCACTGTGTGTGTGCAGCACCGGGCACAAGGGGGCCTGATCTCAGGTGGTGTCCCTGGGTGCTAATGCTGATGGAGCCTTTCAGTGCACTGGCGCGTGACACTGGGGCACTGACCACAGGCCCTGCACTGCGCTCCCCGGCTGGAGCCCTGCACACCATCAAGTCCGCAGTAGGACGACCTGGCTGCCGAGCCCACATGTTGCAGGCCCTGCGCTTTGCTCCCCAGTCGGAGCCTTGCAGGAGCTTGGAGCCCGGCTGGCATTTCCCCACATTGTCTCCCCAGGAGCTGATTCATCATGAGTCCGTCGACTCCCTGACCAACATGGTGCGTCAGCAAGCGATGCTCGCCATCATGGAGCTGAGGTACCCAGCCTGCCCGGCCCAGCCCCAGCCAGTGCTGTGTGCAGCCAGACACGCCAGCCTCTTGGCATGGCCAGTTCTCCAGGGCATTCCCCCCTCTGCTCCTCCCCCATCTTCTGATTCCGCCGGGCACGTGGCACCAGATGATGGTGCTGGTGCATGTGGGCTGGCACCAGTGGGTAGATGGTGGAGGATTCTTTGGTGCCTGGCGACCTCTCCACGTGGCCTTATGAAGATGTGGGGGAGGGAGTGAGGGGGTTAGGACTGGTCCCCTCTGGGACCCCGCAGGCGATGGCTCTGGGGGAGAGGGGCAGTTGGGTGCTGCTGGAGCAGAACTACCGAAGTCACTGCCAGCTGTGCCAGCTGCGTCACACCGGCAGCTCAGCGACCCCCTGTGGCTGAGAAGTTGGGCAGGCTGAGCCCTGGCCCGTGGCACTGCCTGTGCCATGGGGGGCTCTCTCTCAGCGCCGCTGGTGCCCTGCTCTGAGCTTCCCAGAAGCCTGCCCAACAGGCGTCCGGAGGTGGCAGATGCTGCGGGCTGGAAGCGCAGCAATCTCTGCCCCAGCTGGTGAGTCCTGGTGGGGTCACAGCAGACAGCTGCAGACTACACTAAGTCCCTGCCTGTTGAGACTTGAGAGAAGGCAGCACCAGCTCCCTCCACCACCCCCTGACCTGTTCTCATCTGCCACCCCCTAGTTGGAGCCCCCTCAGGTGTTTCCATGTCCTGGGAGCCTGACGCCAACATTAGCGCGTCAGTCCCGCCTCAGCCCTCCAATCCGCACGTATCTCTTCTCTTAGCAGAGTGAAGCCACCGCTGCAGAGCCTGGAACAATCCAGCCTGCTCGCCACCTGCTTCTCCAGCGTCTTCTCCCTGCCTCCAGCAGAGACCAGGCAGGGCGTGGAGGCTGCTCTCTACACCGAGGTAAGCCCCAAACCGGTCACGCAGAGCCACCCGAAACCAAGTGGGAATCCTGCCGGTCGCTCTTGTACCTGTCCCCTGGGTAACCTGGCACTGGCACATGAGTGTAATAATCACAGCTCCTCGGCAGGACTTCAGCTCAGGACCTGCAGCACCAAAGCACAGGCCCCACCGCTGCAGATAAAGGAGTAACTCCCTCATAGGGTAGCAGTAGTAGGCATTTCTCCTTCACATGCACCGACAATTAGTGGGGAACAGACACTCCCTTCACAAGCACATTCATCCCCAGTGCGTGGCTGGGGGCACAGGCCTGCAATTGGCTGCATCAGACGCACACAGGCCAGGGGAACCGAAGCTTGGCTGGAAATCTCCCCTCCAAATGTGCAGTCCTTTCTGACTCTTCCAGTGGGTTAGACTGCATGCAGTGGCCTTTCTGGGGACAGCAAAGGGAGGTGGCGTCCTGTTGCCAGGAGTTTGCAGTAGGTCCCCTGTGGGTACAAGTGAGTGGGTGAGCTGGAATACCAGGGGCTGCCGTGGCCTGGGGGGTGTCACATGCCAGGGCATTGGTTCATCTCCTGGCTGGGTAACGCCACTTGCTCTGGTGTCTCCTCTGCTCTGCACACAGACTCTGAGAGCCATGGATCAGATGCTGAAGGCCTTGGTG
>NW_027052711.1:0-11785 GCF_011386835.1 Chrysemys picta bellii
GAGCCTCCCCTGAGCGCAAGCATGTAGATTAAAATGACAGAAGATTTAAGTAATATTGGAGCACAATGTGATATTTTGAATACAGCTAAACTTTGTGTTGCCCACTAGACTAAGAAGTATATTGTGAGATTGATTGATGACCATCAAGCCTGTAATCTTAGCTTTGTGAACTTCTTTCTCCATCTTTGTTCATAGCTCAAGTATTGGAGGAAACCAATGATTGTGAAATTAGTTAAGAGTCCCAACTTCTAAAGCAAGTAAACTTCGGGCTTAAAATGTGTTGGGTTTTATGGGCCAGATCTTCAGCTGCTATAAATGGACAGCTCCATTGACTTGAATGAAGTATTCTGATTTCCAGCAGCTGCGGATCTGACTCAACAAATGTATTATTCAAATGAAACGCGTATGCGATGGACAGTGTTCAATGTGGGTTTTTTTAGAAGCACCATAACTGAATTTTGGGTTGCCAAATATTGTGATACATGTATATTTGTTTGGATTTTTAGGTGCTTTATCATTCCACTCTTGGTGCCGTCATTGTGTCAGATTAGTTTTGTCGCCTCTTTTCTCTTTACAAACATTAACTAAGTAACCTTCCTCATCCCTGGGAGGTACAGAAGGGTCAGTATCATCCCTTTTTGGTACATGGGGAAACTGAGGCACGGGGCGGGGACGTGAGTTGCCCAGCATCACACAGTGAGTGAGTGGCAAAGCCAGGATGAGAAATCTATTTCTGGTTGCCAGTCCCATACTCAAACCATTAGACCACACTGCTTATCCTTTGCATAGTTTTGAGTATATTTATTGACTTTATTAAAACAACAAAGTTCCAAAAGGAACCCCCAAACCTTTGCTAATATACGATTTGAGTCGAGGATTTATTTCTGTATTTAAAAGAACTAGATTCATTACAGCTGAGCATTTGCATGCTAAAAAGGAAGGCAATTCTCAACTGAGGTTCTGGCACCAACCTTTCATCTGGCCCCAGCTACTTCTCATTTTGTAGAATCACAGAACTGTGGGGCTGGACGGCTCCTCAAGAAATCATCAAGTCCAGCCCCCTATGCTGAGGCAGGACCAAACAGGGTGCGATTCCCTGCTTGAGGAGACATCCCTGCGCTAGCTGTCGTCAAGCTAGCGTGTTAAATAGCAGCGTGGCTGCGACAGTTCAGGCAGTGGCTTGGGCTAGCCGCCGGAGTACGTACTCATAGGGTCCGGGTGGGGTTGTACTCGGGGTGGCTAGCCCCTCTCGCCGCTGTCCATGCTATCCTTGCTCCAGTGCTATTTTAGCAAGCCAGTGCGAATATGTGTATGCGAGCTGGGTATCACACCCCCAGCTGCAAGTGTAGAGATACACTTGGTGGGGGGATTGGCAGGGGGTGCAGGGTCCCAGGCCCAGATTCTCAGAGGTATTTAAGCTCCTAACTGCCATTGATTTCCATGGACGTTAGGAAACTCCAAACCTTTGAGGATCTGGGCCCCAGTTCTCGGGCTCTGCTGTCTGTGGCTCACATTTTTAGCCGGAGGACGATGCACACATTCTCACTAGCTTCAGGCTGTAAATTGTCCCGCAGACAATAAGATCGACTGAAACAAAACTGGCCCCCCTTCCTGACTTGTTGCAGAATGGACGTGCACAGCTTGCCAAGGGAGGAGAAGGAGGAGGACGCGGCTGCTGAGGGCACGTCCACCTTGGGAAGAGAGGAACATTCCAGTGGGAGTCAGCGTGAGCCGGAGCTGGCTCGAGAAGATACTCAAGATGGCCCAGCCGAGGTCGTTCCTAAGCAGAGTGGGCCCATCCTAAGGTGTCTAAAGCGAATCTGCCAAAAAGCGAAGAGAGGCCAGACGCGATATCCCCGAACTGTCACTACAGGTAAAAGGAAAGGCTAAGGATGCGCTAAGGGGTGGGAATGAAGGGAGGCAAACTCAGTCTCAACCCCCATGTGTTCAAAGATTTGCAGTGATCCCAAAGGCTCTTGGGTTTGTGTTCCACTTAGGGGAAACTGAAGACATGGCACAGAGAGTGGGGGGGGGTAAACATGGAAAAAGTGGAGGAGGGGAGAACAAATAGATGTGTCCGCATGGCTTTGCTAGTGGGTGGACGGCGCTCTTCCATGGCTGAGTCTGCATGCAGCTCGAGGGCAGCCCTGTGTTCTGCACGGGGGGCAGAGATCACTGCTGGAGCTTGGCAAATAAATAATGAGCTAGCAGTAATCAGTCCCAGTACTAATCATCCCGGAATCTCCCAGAGACTGGAATGACAGGAGACAGTGTTCCTGAATCAGGACCAGTTTGGTAAATGCTGGATCTCCGTGAGGTCCTTCCATTCCCAGTGTGAACACAATACTTACAAGCCCTCATAAAAATACTAGACCCGGGTGACAGTCAGACCCCTGTATTTCTAAGGCTCTCCAGCACTGGTGGAGGTGATGATGCCCCCAGAGCCTGTATTTCTCTGGGAATCTCTGGGTGCTGGAAGAGGAAGGGCAGTTTCTATTTCTCTCCACCACACACTGCTCTCCCTTCTCTTTCTTACCCTTGTAGTGAAGTCATTGCTTGGAGCATGCAGAACAATACAACACTAGGGATGACTGACTAGCCCAATACCTGGGTTGGAATGGGAGTCAGCATCACAGTTTCCTTCACTTCTCCCCTGCTCAAGCAGGATATAGATGTCTAGCCCTATTCAAAACAAGCGGTGAGAATCAAACCAATCAAGCCAACAAACAAAAGATAACCCTACCCAGAGCAGAGATATCTTACCCCAAAAAGGGAGATGTGCCAGTGACGCCAAGCTTTCCATAGGAACTTCGCTATTGCTCATTGATTTTAGCTGGAAGGAGCCCAGATACCACGGTGATGGGCAGCAGTATACAACCCCAAGACAGACAGACCGTGTCCTTTCTTTGGTTTAAATGAACTGTCTTTTGGGCACCAATCAGTCCATGAATGACACCTCAGGGCGCGTTCGTTCCCCTTTAACCAGCAATGGCAGTAATTTCTTTCTTTCTGTCATTCCTTCTTTCTTATTAGTCCCAGATATCTCGTGCATGGAGACTATTTGGGAGGCGGATGAAAGTGGACGTGAGCAGCATGGCTGTGCTATGGAGGGAGCCATGCTCTTGCTGGAATCATGGAGAAACACTGTTGACTACTTCAATAGTAACAAAGAGGTATAAACCTTCTCCATCTAATCTGTAAACTAGTGTCCCCTCACGCTGTCCATCCCACCTGACCCAGCCTGGGACATCCCAGAAGGTTTATCACATAGGGTCTGACTTCTCTTCAAACCCTTTGCCTACAGCACTCAACCTTTCTTCTTTCACTTACTCCAGACAATCCAGCCTCTGGATGCTTTTCTCCTATTATACAGATTAGGTGCCTTCTCCAGATACAGCCCACAAACTCTTTGGTGATCTCATGCCCCGTTTGTCGGTGGTATCCTTGATTTGCAGGGATTTCCCACCACTCTGCTAGTTTCAGTAGATTCTTGCCTGGCTACTCCCCTGCCTCACACTATCCGTTGGACTCAAGGACGAGACATTTCCACCCAAGGTCTCTCCTGGCGACTGCTCCTCTCTCAGGGCTGGTCTACACTGGGGGGGGATCGATCTAAGATACGCAACTTCAGCTACGAGAATAGCATAGCTGAAGTCGACATATCTTAGATCAATTTACCTCGGGTCCTCACAGCGCGGGATCGACGGCCGCGGCTCCCCCGTCGACTCCGCTTCCGCCTCTCGCTCTGGTGGAGTTCCGGAGTCGACAGAGAGCGCGTTCGGAGATCGATTTATCGCGTCTAGACGAGACACGATAAATCGATCCTCGATAGATCGATTACTACCCGCCGATCCGGCAGGTAGTGAAGACGTACCCTTAGACCCTTAGACCTTCACTGACAAAACAAATGGGTCCAGCTTTGTCGCTTATACACATGGTGTCAGGGCTGAATCCCTACTCTGGCACATCGAGTGCAGAAGGTGGAGGCTGGCAAGGATTTAAAAAATCAATACTTGCCACTCCAGGCTTGTATTACACTCCCAAGGTTACAGCTTTTCTCTGACCTTGTCTTGGTAAACGCTGCCACCACCCAAATGCAAAAAAACCCCTTGGACCCAGGAAGGAGCACTTGGGAATTCTTCCCTGTGGGGTATCCTCAAGCCCTTTCAAATCCCGCCCCCTCCACCCCCCCGGGGAAGAGCTGAGAAAGAAAACAAAGGAAATCTGCTGTTGCCACCAGCTAATTAAACAACGTGCACAAACCTCTTAGGACACCAAAAATCCAATTCTGTTCTTAAAAAGGGTAAATTTTGTTAAAAACAGAAAGGAAGAAAGTGCATCTGGAACTTAGGCTTTTTGCTAGATCTTAAAAGAAAACAATTACAAAAATTAAGCATCAAGATAGCTCTCTTGAGGTTCAGCTTCAAGGTTACAAGCAAAACAAAAGTATCTGGGGTTAGCACAGAGGAGATCCACAAGCCAAAATAGAGAAATAAACCTGATCGCGTCTAGTTAAACATTCCCTGGCCAATGATTTTTCTCGGTATGGAAGATGAATTTTCATACCTGGTTCCAGCCTTACACAGAATTGCTGCTCTGTGTCCCGTCTCCAGAGAACAGACACAGATAAAGAGAAGTTTTTTCCCCATTTTAAAAAGTTTTAGCCCTCCCATTGGATCTTTTGGTCAGGTGCCCACTCCTTTTCCTTTAGCTCGGGAACTTTGTTAACCCTTTACAGGTAAAGCAAGCAGAGAACAGCCACCAAGAGGGACTTTATAGCTAACTGGCTGGCTGGGTGTTCATAAAAGGGAGCCCCCCCACTCCGAGTCGACTCGGGGGAGGGGAGGGGGAGGCTTATCCTGGCTGGACCTCCTGAGCAGCAGCCTGGGGGGGCTTGGATGAGTGTCGTGTTGGGGGTCGGTGAGGAGGCCCCCCCTTCCTCTCCCCCAGAGCTCGCTGCCGCCAGCAGGGAGAGGGCTGGGGGGAGTCCTCCTCTCTGGCCCCCTACCCCAGCCCAGGGTCAGCCTGCCCGCTGCACCCCAAACTCCTCATCCTTGGACCAGCCGCACGCCCCCTCCCACACCCAAACCCTCTATCCCAGCTCAGAGCCTGTACCCAGCACCCAAACTCCATCTCAGAGCCTGCATCCCTCCTGCACCCAAACTTCCTCCCAGAGCCTGCACCCCAAACCCCCTCCCGCACCCAGACTCCCTCCCAGAGCCCACAGCCACTCCTACACCCCAGCCCCCTGCCTCAACCCAGAGCCTGCACCCAGCACCCAAACTCCATCTCAGAGCCTGCACCCCTCCCGCACTCAAACTTCCTCCCAGAGCCTGCACCCCAAACCCCCTCCCGCACCCAGACTCCCTCCCAGAGCCTGCACCCTAAACCCCCTCCCGCACCCAGACTCCCTCCCAGAGCCTGTGCTCAAACTTCCTCCCAGAGCCTGCACCCCAAACCCCCTCCCACACCCAGACTCCCTCCCAGAGCCTGAGGCAGGTGTAGGGGGAGGCGGGACTTGGACCCATTCTGGGCAATGCCAAAAATTATACAAACCTGCCGCCCCTGTGTGTACCCCCAGAGGTATGTGTATCCCTGATTGAGAACCACTGCTCTAGCAGATGGGTTCCCAACCTGGGGGGCACAGCCACCCTGCCCTTTCCTTATTGCCAAATGGGACAGGGTCTTGGCTAGTTTGGAAGGGGACTCTGGGAGGGTCCTAGTATAGGAAAGGGAGTGTCCATATGGGGAAGGTTGAACATCTACTGCTCTAGTACTCTGGGTTGTTAGAAGCTGTCACAACGAGGTCTATACTATATAGGCTTGATCCAAAACCTATTGAAGCCGATGGAAGTCTTTCCATTGATTTCAATGGTCTTTGGGTCAGGCTGCAAGCCAGGAAGTATGGTGATGGTGTCGTAATCAGGACTTGGGTGCTGTATTTATGCTGGGATGTGTTGTAGGAGGGTATCACATACAGTCACAGTCAAAGACCGAGTACTGTAACAGTCATTACTAATATTACTACATGGATCCCGCAACTGCTGATCTTTTAATGGTGACCCTTGCACCTCGGATGCCTGAGAAGTAGGTGTCTGACACCACTAAATGCACATCCTGACGTGCACGGCAGCACTCCTAGGTTGGCCACTGTAATGGTTTAACTAGTCCTCTTGCCTCACTGTGAGTGATATGGTTTCGCAGCAGAAGCCTCATCAGCCACTGGGGCCCTGTAATAGAAAGGAGTAAAACAGAGCCCCTGAGAAGCTGGAGAGGACCTGCAACCCCCAGACAGGGCTTTCTCTGGGCTCCAGTAGTTATCAGCCCCCCATGGAATCAGGCCGAGGCCTTTTGTAAATTACACTTTTCCCTGTATGCTTCAGCTCTTTGGAGTCTATTTCAACCCAAGAGAGAGGACAGATTTCATTCTGACTGTTATGGATGGCCTGACGAATCACTGCAACAATAACTGCCAGCCAACTGCAGAGGGATTGCTGTCTGCCGTGGTGAACAGCGGTGGGACTAAGGTGGAGAAGGTATGGGGTGCTGCTGCTGAGATGGACGGAAACTAGAATTCCCAGTGCTGGGAACAGTCATACGTTCAGAGAGTTTAAGGCCAGAAGGAACCATCAGATCTTCTAGTCTGATTCCTGTATCTTGGAAAACATAATCCCAACTATACATACAAACGGAGGGGTCTAAATCAGCTGTTACCACTCAAGGGTGGAGTCATCATGGACAATTCTCTGAAAACATCCACTCAGTGTGCAGCGGCAGTCAAAAAGGCTACCAGAATGTTAGGAAGCATTAGGAAAGGGATAGATAATAAGACAGAAAATATCATATTGCCTCTGTATAAATCCATGGGATGCCCACACCTATAAATTCATGAATGGTGTGGAGAAAGTAAATAGGGAAGTTTTATTTATCCTTTCACACACACACACAGACACACACACACACAAACCTGGGTTAATACAAACCTAAGGAAATATTTCTTCACACAACACAACTCGTAACTCATTGCCAGGGGATGTCGTGAAGGCCAAAAGTATAACCAGGTTCAAAAAAGAATTAGAGAAGTTCCTGGAGGACAGGTCCATCAATGGCTATTAGCCAAGGTGGTCAGGAGTGCAACACCTTGCACAGGGTGTCCCTACGCCTTCTGATTGAAACTGGGACTGGGTGACAGGGGATGGATCACTCGATAAATTGCCCTGTTCTGTTCATTTCTTCTGAATCATCTGGCGCCAGCAGAAGACAGGATACTGGGCTAGATGGACAATTGGTCTGACCCAGTATGGCCATTCTTATGTTACCCCTGTATTGTGCCTAGATAGGACTCATCTCCTTTGAGCCATTGATATGTGGTCTTTGCGACAATGGACCTTGTAAGGCTCTGAAATGAGCCCTGCCAATAATATAGGAAATTGTGACTTTTAGGCAAAACCTAGAGGCTAACTCTGATTCTCCAGGGATGCTGAGGTTCCCTCTTGCCCCAGCTGTAGGTTGGGATGAGAGTCTTTTCCCGTCTCATCTGGTTCCCTCTCTCTCAGGCAGCAGACCTTGTGGCTGGGGTTTGCAGCCGGTTGGATTCAGTCCAGCAGCCCAGCTCCAGGACCCTGATGAAGAAGTTAGTGGCCCTGCTGGCTGGCAAGACGGAGCATCTGGACACAGTGATCTCATGCCTTCTGGACTACTCCTTCCCTACAGACAGGTACGAAATGCCTCCACTCTTCAGGCCTCGCGTGATCCTTTGAGGCCCTGTATGAGAACCTCACCACTGAGCACATTGTTTGGTCTTACTAAGGCAAAGTATAAAGCACTGACTGTTGAGGACTGAATCTCCCCCCTCTACATGGGGCAAATTACCTGCCCTCTCCTCCTGATGGCTCTTCTCTTTTCAGCCACAAACCACAGTGAGCAAAATCCACCTGTCAGAGATTCCTCTCCCCCATTCCCTGAATGTGTCTCCCCATGTGCAAGGCAGGAGCTCTCATTCCCAGTCCCCCTCTCCCGGCCCCTGGGACTTGTTAGAGATCTGCCTGTGGGAGAGGTTCTCAAAAGCACAGTCCCCCGCACCTACGGTCAGTGCTCAGGAGCTTTAATCTAACTCAAGTTAACATGCTCAATGTAGTGGTCATGGGGTGAAATGGAATGTCCTGTGCTTTGGAGTCTAGATGAATGAATGGCCCTTAAATGCTATGAAACTATGAAAGTGTTGAACCCATTAAAGAAACCCTCCAAAGAGCCCTTCACTGTGGATGGAGTCAGCACTTACAGGAGGCCTCTAGGGAAATTTAGGAACCACTGTCCTAACCTGTGTTGTCTGCCCCTCCACCCAAGCCTTTCTGCAAATGGGTGCCCTCTTGGTGGGTAGACCATGGAGTTATTAGTCAGACTGGCCCCTATCTGTGGTTTGCATTGTGCCGAGCTCACCCTGTAAGGAGAGTGTGAAGCTCCCTCGGTGAGATCCCCTCATGGTTGTGTGTCCATCACAGGTGAGACCCCAGGTGCGCTCTGCTGCCATCATGCTCTTTACAAAGTTGCTTCACACAGTGAAGAGGAGGCAGAAGCCCCTGCTGCAGGAGGAAGTGACCCGCAGCCTGGTCCCACCGCTCCTTCACTTACAGGACGAGGACCCTGACGTGGGCAAGGTGAGTCCCGCTGCCATGTGCTCCCTGGTGCAGCAGGCCCTGACTGCTCCAGCTCTCCTGCCAGGTCTGTCTCCAGAGCCGCCTCCCAAAAGTGAAAAATCTCAGCCCTACCCGCTTACCCAAGCAAGTTCCCTGGCCTTCAATGGACACACAAGTGGAGATGTTTTATGGCTCCCAGCAGCCACTTCCTAAGTCACTGAACTGCAGCCACCATGAAGATCAAACTCCAGGAGCCTCCACTAATAGGAACAAAGAGACACCAAGGGTCAGCAGGATACCATGTGACCCCCACATTCCTTTCCCTCATTGATCATTTCAGCTGGCTTTTCACTGCAGAGTGACCACAGATTCCAGCTCTTCTCATGATGCAAACTCTCCTTGTCCCATCTTGTGTTGCAGAGGTGTCACCTTGGCTGGGTGTTTTCAGCTCCTGGGATGGTCTTGTCCTAAACAGATTAACAGCAAGAAGGCTTGGCACACCCATCCCCGGGTGGTGGACAAGATCTGCCAGCACTCTGTAAGTGAACAATCGGCTTCTCGTGAGTGCTGCTTCTAGATGTGGGACCGGAAATGTGTTCCCTCACTCACTGCTCTGATTGCATGTCTAGTACTAGCATACTGCACTCTGGCTTCCTCTTAGAAGCACCCAGCTCCCCCACTCCTCCCAGTGCCTGTCAGATCTGAACAGCCAGACCTGGCCAGGAGTTCAGTACGGAGGTGAAAGCTCAGAACATAAAGAATCAGTTGATGGCAAAAATGCCTTTCGAATCCTGCAGGAAACTGGATGTCCCCATTTTTCACCTTACCCCAGCCCATTGGCCACTTCTGCACCGTATTTCCTATGCTCTGCACCCTCTCTAATGTCCTCCCCAGATGAAGCCCATACAACCGGGCTTCAGTGTTCTCTAGTGCCAGGCTCCAGCCCTGCAGTGCCAGCAGCTCAGACACCAGCAATGTGTCTGGTGACACTTTGAAATGGTCATTTAATGACTGCCTGGCATGTAGATGGTCACCCCCAGGATACATGGAGATGGGAGCTGCATTCTTCCCACCCCTCCAAGTCAAGCAGATGAAATCTCTCTTCTCCTCACCCTGCGGCCCCAGCAACAAGAAGCTTCTTTGGTTTCTATTCCTAGGTGCTGAAGCTCAAGAACGTATCTGACATCTTGCTCCAATGTCTGGATCACCTCCAAAGCCCCCAGGCTCCAATACGACGGGCAGCAGCCATCTTTATCGGTAACCACGACTTTTCTTAAGCAACTTCTATCTGAGAGGTTGTCCCGTGTTCTGATTGGAGGGCACTAGCAGCAAGAATTAACCCCCTGGGATCCTAGTGTCTAGATTTCCTGCCCTTGAGGCAGTTGGGCTGGGGATTATATCAAAAGGCCTGGAGCAAATTACAACCCTACCCTCCAGCTCCACCCACTGGAATCCCTGTGGGACTGCAGCAATACCATAGCCATTGGCAATCAGGCTCTCTGTATCTTCCAAGACATGAGCCTCTCTGTCTTGGAGCTTGTGGACTTGTCTGATTATCCCAGGGACCACTTGAAAGCTGTTTTGCTTGTTGGAAAGACTGACGTTTTTTAAAAGGTAGCCCCAGGGGAGGTGAAAACTCCTGCAAGATTCATTTCCATTGTACGTTCCAGGTTGCACTGTTCAAAGCTCAGAGCCCGCCATGGTCAGGCAAGAGAAGGAGCTGATACTTCAGTGTAAGTAGTTGCCACATGGCTGTGTTTGCGTATGGAAGGAGAGCTCATGCTCCTTGTAGAATATCAGGGTTGGAAGGGACTCAGGAGATCATCTAATCCAACCCCCTGCTCAAAGCAGCACCAATCCCCAGATAGTGTTTGTTTGTTTTTTAAACCCCAGTTCCCTAAATGGCCCCCTCAAGGATTGAACTCACAACCCTGGGTTTAGCAGGCCAATGCTCGAACCACTGAGCTATCCCTCCCACCTGTGAACCAGTTTAGGAAAAAGTGCAACTCCCCCGCCATGCTGCTGCATTGAGTTCAATTTAGACGTGGCCAGAGGTAGCTGTTGAGAGAGCCTGGACATCAGTCCCAGCTTTGTTTTCTCTGATGTCAGGCATCACTTCCATCTCCAGGTGCCAGAAGGTTTTACAAGGAGAAAGTAAATGCCAGGCAGGGTGAGAGGCCCTGGCATGTGTCAGGGAGATGGTGCTAAGGAGGTGGATGCCCCAGAATGCAGTGGAAGATGGTGCTGCCAAGGGCAGATGTCACTGAGGACTTAAGGGGTTATCAGATGGCGATGACACTGATAGCCCTGGTGGGTCCAGAGCATCTGGGAGGAGTTAGTTGCTGTGGAAGATCAGGGGCGGCTCCAGGCACCAGCGCAGCAAGTGCGTACCTGGGACGACAAGCCACGGGGGGCGGCGTGCCAGTCGCCGTGAGGGCGGCAGTCAGGCAGCCTTCAGCGGCATGCCTGCGGGAGGACCGCCGGTCCTGCAGCTTCGGAGGCAATTCGGCGGCAGGTACGCTGAAGGCGCGGGACCAGCAGATCACCCACAGAAACGCTGCTGAATCCGCGTGACCAGCGGACCGCCCGCAGGCATGCCACCAAAGGCCGCCTGACTGCCGTGCTTGGGGTGGCAAAAAACATAGAGCCGCCCCTGTGGAAGATACAGAGGCCCATGGTGCAGGTGCTAGGGCATGCTAATACGATATGTGTTTTGACCTGAGCTTCCTCTCTCTGTCTCAGCTCTCAGTGGCCTGCAGCAAGATCCGGATTCCTCTGTCTGTGTCAGTGTCTCACGGGCCATTCAGCAAGTTCGGGATGGTGGCAGAAACCAGTCACGTCAGACCCTAGGAGCTAGATTCAGGAACCTGCTCTGCTGCTTGACTGGCCAGGAGGAGAGGGAAAATGCTCCTGACAGAGATCTCTTGGGTGGCCCGGACCCTTCCCAAAGCCACCGATGGGACTCAGGAGGGCCCTGAGTTCCCACAGAAAAGTTGGTGACTGGAGGAGGTCAGCTGAGCCACCACTCCAGCCCCGAAGCCAGTGCCTGCATGATCCTGTGGTAATTACCTGCATTGTTCCCCATGAGATGTAGGCAGCTGGGGATGAGTTTAAGTGACCCCAGTACTCAGCAGAATGACGGCTACTGG
>NW_027052711.1:12285-23285 GCF_011386835.1 Chrysemys picta bellii
CGTCCCCTAACGCCCCTACTCTACTTGCACTACATCTTCATCATCTGGACCCACGGAAAAGAAGCCCTTGAGGAATTCCACCAGGATTTCAACAATTTCCGCCACACCATCATCCTCAGCCTGGACCAGTCCACACAAGAGATCCACTTCCTGGACACTACAGTGCAAATAAGCGATGGTCACACAAACACCACCCAATACCGGAAACCTACTGACCGCTATACTTACCTACATGCCTCCAGCTTTCATCCAGACCACATCACACGATCCGTTGTCTACAGCCAAGCTCTAAGATACAACCGCATTTGCGCCAATCCCTCAGACAGAGACAATCACCTACAGAAACTCTATCAAGCATTCTTAAAACTACAATACCTACCTGCTGAAGTGAAGAAACAGATTGACAGAGCCAGAAGGGTACCCAGAAGTCACCTACTACAGGACAGGCCCAACAGAGAAAGTAACAGAACGCCACTAGCCGTCACCTTCAGCCCCCAACTAAAACCTCTCCAGCGCATCAACAAGGATCTGCAACCTATCTCTCACTCTCACAGACCTTGGGAGACAATCCAGTCCTCGCTTACAGACAGCCCCCAACCTGAAGCAAATACTCACCAGCAACTACACACCACACAACAAAAAACACGAACCCAGGAACCTATCCCTGCAACAAACCCTGTTGCCAACTTTGTCCACATAGCTATTCAAGGGACACCATCATAGTGGCAATTCTTCAACAAAAAAACTTCAAAAACAGACTCCAATGAAAAACTGCAGAACTGGAATTAATTTGCAAACTGGACACCATCAAATTAGGCCTGAATAAAGACTGGGAGTGGATGGGTCACTACAAAAACTAATTTCCCCCTACTGTTACTCACACCTTCTTGTCAACTGTTTGAAAAGGGCCACCCTGATTACCACTACAAAAGTGATTTTTCCTCCCTTGGTATCCTACTGTTGAGAATAGCCCACTTCCACTTTAATTGAATTGTCTTGTTAGAACTGACCCCCCACTTGGTAAGGCAACTCCCATCCTTTCATGTTCTGTGTATATATTCTGCCTACTGTATTTTCCACTCCATGCATCTGATGACGTGGGTTTTAGCCCATGAAAGCTCATGCCCAAATAAATTTGTTAGTCTCTAAGGTGCCACAAGTACTCCTCGTTGTTTTTTTTAAAGACCCATGTATACTTAAAGACACAGCAGCTCATTTTTACAAAAGCAAGAAATGTTTCAAATGCGAGAAGTACAGTTTGTTACATGCATTTAATTGCTGACAGGAAGATGGAACAAGCAAGCTGGATTTCTAGTAACACCATGAAAGCACCAAAGAAATAGTCACATTTCCACAGGTAAGTGAGGCACTCGGAGCCCTTTATCCGAGAGATTCCTCATGGGAAGTTAGGGAGCACTGAAACACTTCTTCAAAAGCATCCAGAAAAGGCTCAGTGATTTCATCAACTGTGACATGTCTCTGGAGTTCTTCGCTCAGGGAGGTGACACCCGTCCCTTCGAGTCCACAAGGAACAATGTGATCAAACCACGTAAGATCTGTGCAGCAGTTCAGCGCCAGCCCATGAGAGGTTATATGCCTTCCACAATGGACACCTGAAAAGCAAAACATACATGTCACCTCGTTCAGTGCTATGTACCACACACCACCCCTCCCCCAAATTTGTTTGTTAAAGTGCAAGAGATATGAAAGGGTTATAAACAAAATAATAGTATTTCTAGTGTCTAAAACTTAACTCTAGCAAGATTAGGCAAAGATGTATCTAGTTTCTTATTCACATCAAGGGGTCAGCGTTCTCCAGCTGGATTAGCAGAACCCATCTTTCATAGGTCAAAGAATGTACCATTTTGCTTCTCTCACTTGGTAGATCCCCCAAAAGTCTTTCAAGCAGATCTTTATATCCCCAAAGTTTCTGTCTTCAAAGTCAGAAAGCCCTCCTGGAGGCTCAGCTTCCCATATCCACTAGGGAGCAGACACCACATTACTTTTGCAGTCTCCTGTGGTTTACAATGCAAATGATCTTCCTGCAATCTCCCAAGCCAGTGAACAGCCCATTGTTCCAGTCCCTGGTCACACCTGGCTCTGTTTGCAATTGAGACAGAGGTTTTTGCCCTTCTCCTTTGTCTGTTTACAGTCTCCAAAACACAGTATTAGAGCATCCATAATTTCACACACACTGTTATTACATACATTCCCCAGTGATATCAACAACCAATGTGTTATTAATGTTCAAATGATCTATTACAAGACAACTTTTAAATGAATATCATGGCAACAGTGTGAGGTGCATTGAGCTGGTCAGGCCAGCTGAGATTTACTGTTAAATACCAGAGAGCCCTTTGCTATCTGGCACTGGGGTGCTCTTACAGCCAAAAGTACATTCTGTAAAATTAATTAGGTTTTAGTATTGCAACTTAAACCATAGCATACCTATCTGCCAGGGGGTGCTCCCACCTGGATCCACCCAAGGCCCCACCCCACCTCTTCCCCACCAGTTCTGCCCCCTCCCCCTCGCACATTGCACCCTTGCTCCTCCCCCCAGCACCTCCAGACACTGCAAAACAATTGATTAGCAGTAGGTGCTGGGAGTCAGGGAGGGGGAGGCGCTGATCGGCGGGGCGGACAGGAAGCACTGGGGAAAGGAGGAGGTTTGTGGGGGGGCTCCTCCTCACCCCCACCCCTGCTCTCCTGCCCCCCGCCTCCTCCTCACAAAGCATGGGGCCCCTCAAAGTGCAGGGCCCAGGGCGGTAGCCCCAATTTGCCATACCCTAGGGACGGCTCTGGCTGGAAGGGACCTCAAGAGCTTATCTAATCCAGCCCCTTGCACTGAGGCAGGGCCAAGTAAACCGTTCTACACCATCCCTGACAGGTGTTTGTCCAAGCTGTTCTTTAAAACCGCCAATGATGAGGATTCCACAGCCTCCCTTCATAACCTATTCCAGTGCTTAACTACCCTTATAATTACACCATTTTTCCTAATAGCTAATCTAAACCTCCCTTATCGCAGATTAAGCCTTAGTTCTTGTTCTGCCTTCAGTGGACATGAACAATCAATCACTGTCCTCTTTATAACATATTGAAAACGTATCAAGTCCCCCCTCAGCCTTCTTTTCTTGAGACTAAACATGCCCAGGTGGGTTTGTTTGTTTGTTTGTTTTTCAAACTTTCCTCATATGTCAGGTTTTCTAAACCTTTTACCATCTCTTCTGGGCTCTCTCTACTTTGTCCACATCTTTCTTGATGTCTGGCGCCCCAAACTGGACACAGAACGCCAGCTGAGACCTCACCAATGCCTAACAGAGGGGGACCATTACCTCCCATAGCTTACATACAACACTCCTGTTACTACACTCCTGAATTATATTAACCTTTTTTTGCAACTGCATCATCATTGTTGGCTCATGTTCAGTTTCTGATCCACTATAGGTCTCAGATCCTTTTCTGCAGAACTACTACCTTGACAGTTATTCCCCATTTTGTAGTGGTGCATTTGATTTTTCCTTCCTATGTATAGTGCTTTGTGCTTGTCTTTATTGAATTTCATCTTGTTGATTTCAGACCAATTCTCTTAATTTGTCAAGGTCATTTTGAAGTCTGATCCTGTCCTTCAAAGTGCAGCTCCTCAGAGCTTAGTGTCATTTGCAACGGTTATAACCATAATCTCCGCTCCATTATTCAAGTCATTAATGAAAATACTGACCATTACCAGACCCAGGACAGACCCCCAGGGGAGCCCACTAGGTAAGTCCTATTAATAAACTACTCTGAATAGGATTCTTCAAAGAGTTATGTGCCCACCTTACAGTAATTTCATCTAGATCACATTTCCCAGATTGCTTATGAGAATGTCATGTAGGAATGTATCAAAAGCCTATTAAAACCAAGATATATCACATCTACTGCTTTCTCTCATCCACTCGACCAGCGTACTGTGGTTTAAAAATGGAAAGATTTGTTCTATTAATGAGTCATCTACATCAATTTATCCAAAGGCAATTAAAGCTATGATTTTATGGTCAACATTACACATACCTTGAAGGTAAAAACCATTACACCATTGTACGCACAGCTGGCAACATTTTAACTCTAAGGACTTGTCTACACTTAAACTGCTACAGTGGCCCAGCTGCAGCTGTGCCGCTGTGGTGTGTCGGCATAGACACTACGCCAATGGGAGAGATTCTCCAGATGGGGGAGGTGGATTACTTATGCCAAGAGGTAGTAGCTAGGTCAACAGAAGAATTCTTCCATCAAATTAACTCGGTCTACATGAAGGGATAGGCCAGTGTAGCTATGTCTCTTAAGGGTGTGGATTTTTCACACCCCTGAGAGATGTAGCTATGCCCATGTAAGTTCCCACTGTTGACTAGCCCTGAATCTTTTTCAGGGATCTCTGACTGCTATAAAATTGTGGCCTGGGATTGGAACTTTTCAAAATCTGGTTAGCCATGTTTAATTCCTTGTGCTCAATGTTGGCACCAGGGGGCACTACTACCCCTGAAATGGATCTTTAATGGCTCCCATTGGAGCAGATTACTGTCATACCAATGAAAAAGGTCCACAAGAATAATCTTGCATGCGCAGCAGTTTATTGAGAAGGAATTACACAAGTGGTAAAGGGTTACATTATGCACATAACTCCTATGTTAAACCTTAAGAACTATATGTTAAGAACTATACATTCCTCTTAGCGAGCCTCTCTTTCACAAACAGGCCCTGCACTAGTTTCATGCAATCCCTGCTTCGCAAACAGAGAAGGTGGTCACCAATTCTATGGACGGCTTCTTCTCTCCAGGTCTGGTCTCCTCAGCCCTCTGGTCTGTCTTGGATTCCCTGGAGGCAAGGCCTTGGCTGCCTGGAAAACCCTCTGGTCACAATCCTACTCAAGCCCATGGAGCAGAGTTTTGGCTACTCTGTCTAGCAGTTTCTTCAAGCGTCAATTAAGGAATCCCCAACAGTAATTTAATTGGCTTGATTTTTAGACTTTTTCCTCAAAGGATTCACATGTCTTAAAAGCATGCTCAACGGGAATGTGGTTATTAATTTTTACCTAATACTTTAGGAGGAGACTGCAGACTGGTGCCAACTGAACATTACCCCACATTCACTCCCTGATGAATCATTCACTTTAGCCCCCTGCGTGATGTCTTTCTACAGGGTCAAGATGCCCCAGTCAGCCCGTGCTCGACTCAAGATGTTTTACACGTGTTGTTTGCTTTCAAGCGGACATATTTGCTGACGCAAAGATCAGTATTCATCATACACGCAGCATGGAGCCTGTCAGTTTCACTTCTGGCATCTGCCTGAGGCTAAGGAAAGGATTCTTCTCCCAGAATCCTCTTTCACAGTTCAGTCATGTCAAGCCATGTTCTCACCGTTCATTCAGTACGGTCACACCAGTATGGCACCATCTCAACACTCAATACTGTACTGTACACGATATTCAAAAAATATACATACAAATGTATTTTGTAAGAGCAGAGTCTTACATTATTAATCCCTCACTACAGCTTGTGTTATTATAGCTTCACTGAGAAGTGGAGTGAGACCACCAGGTTTTTGTTGTTTTTTTAAAGAGATGTGTATTAAATAAATTCTACTGTGCTCAGTTTTTCAGGTGTGCAGTGGCTCACTTCTAAAGGTTCAGTTCTTAGATCCATAAGACAAACAGGAACCAGCAATCAGCATACTCATTGAAAATTAAGATTTGTGTGGCATGGATTTAACACCGCAGCAGGAGACAGGTCTTTGCAGAATCAAGCCTAACAATGGAACTCTCATATCAAAACAAATTAATAAGCCATCTAGTCTGTTATCAGGGACAACAGCCAATACTCAGTGCTTCAGATGAAAGCCTTCCAACACCATAATGCATCTAATTATGTAATACCATTGGATACTCTGGCTCATTGACTCCAGCTGGTGGTGAGCTTGTGCCATGAAGTATTATAGCCTTTATTTTTTTTAGGCTAGACAGAGTAAGTGTAAATGTTATCCCTATTTATACAGATGCCTAATCCTTTTTAGGATTTACAACACTATATTCTACGGCAGTGTATTCCTTTAGGTTAGTTACACATTGCATTAAAAATATGTTTGCCCATTTACATTTTTTGCCTTTTTCATATTGAATTCCCCCCTCAGAACCTGTCAAATCACCACAAAGAGTTTCTTATGTTGTCCTTCTACATTAGGACCAGATTAATTCTCTCTGGGATTTATCTGAAAAGAGAAACCATTGAAGTGTTCGCTTCGCCACATAAAGCAATGCATTCAGTAATTTATCTGCCAATCAATGCATTTATTGCCAGTCATCATCATCCCCCTTAATATCTTCTTATAGGCTGCATTATGTGCTAAACAGATTACAACAGAACATACTCCCATCTGTGATTCCAGGATCTTCATATGCCATATTCCTCCCCCCATATATTTTTCAAATGACTGCTCTCACCCTTCTCCCTTGTTGCATGAGAGCTCAGCTCATCACCACCTGAGCAGTCGGACAACCTCATAAAAGGAGCATCAGTTACTGGGCAAGGGAGAAGGAGAACTGGAATGAGATGTCAGGAGACCAGATCTGACACTTATTGGCAAAAAACAAGAGAGATGAGGAGGATAAACACATTACCAAGGGCAAAGCCAACTAATGCCAAATTAATGTGTCCGCAGAGGGAACAAAGACACCCACACAGAGTGGTCATGTTTGTTTGTTTTTTAAATGTCTCAAGACAGCAGTATCCAGTGGTGACTAAAATATACTTTTTTAAGGAACAGCAAAGTGCACCTTAGTGGGATAATCTGCAAAGGGTGGGGGAATGTAACTCCCATTGGAGAGCTATCGGCCAATGATGGGATAACCAGTGATCTGAGAACACGGCATGATGCCCTTTGGCGCAATCCAGTCACTCCAAAAGGCAGACACGCTGCCTCTAGCGCATCATAAGTCTCCCCCCTGCGGGCGGGTCACACTCGGGTCTAATTCCGGGGGGCTGGGTTCAGTGCAGGGCTGGGGGGGGGGGGAGAATCTGTGGCTTTTGATTTACAGGGGGTCAGACGAGAGGATCTGGTGCTGCCTTCTGGCATGAAGCCCCCCTCCCCCCCGAGCCACGCGTGCACCCCCGGCAGCCCCCCACCCCCAGCCACGCGCGCACCCCCGGCTCAGACCCGGCTCAGACCCGGCCGCTCCCGGGCAGGGCACACGCCCGCAGACCCCCCGCCCATCGGGTCCCCACCTTGTCCCAGCTGAGCCATTGCCCCACCGCCCTGTTGCCTCAGAGTAACGGTCCCTCCGCGGCGCACCCCGCGAGCCGAGCACTAGCAACACCACCAGCCGCAGCCCCGCCCCTTCGCCGGCCCCGCCCCCAACAGCAGCCGCAGCCGCGTTCCAGGCCACGCCCACCCAGAGCCAGCGGCACCATCCCGGCACGCGCGCTCCTGGCCCCGCGCCCCGCCCGCCTCCGACTCCGGCCGGCGCTGCTGCGTGCCCGTCCCTGTACTGCCCCTCTCGCGGTGCCCCACGGGAAACGTAGTTCTCCCTCCCTTCGCGGGTCGAGTTGTGGGAGGAGACTCGGGAGAGTAAGGGACTCCAGTTCCCGGCAGTCCCTGCTCTCTCTCGCGGAGTTGGACGCCGCCAGTGTTTAGGCGGCTAGGGCTGACCCACTGTGGGTGCCCACCAAGTGTTCCCCTCTTGGTCAGAGACCATCTCACGCAGCCATGGCCCACTCCGGCCCCCAGTGACGCCAATGGGAAACCCCACCTTGATGGCAGCAGGATGGGGACTAGTGAATCATAGAATCTCAGGGGTGGAAGGGACCTCAGGAGCCAGCTAGTCCAACCCCTGCTCAGAGCACAACCAATCCCAACTAAATCAAGTGCACACACCAGCAATGATGTGCAGCCACCTCTGGGGCAGGGAGCAGCTGCTGAGCACTAGCCAAGCGTTTAGGACAGGAAGTGCAGGTCACAGAGCAGCTGAGTGGGCTCAGCGCTTGGCAGGCAGGATTCCAAGAGCCCGTCCCACTTAAGAAGGAAAGCAGAAGGGTTTGCCATAAGTAAAGCATAGCTGTTCTTCTCACAAGCATGCCTGCCCAGCAGGTGCCCTGAGCCTAGGTATCGAGGTGTGTGCCTGCGGGGGATATAATACAGGTCTATGAAATCACAAATGATGTTGAGAAAGTGAATAGGAAACTTATTTACCACTTGACATAACACAAGAACCAGGGGTCACCCAATGAAGTTAATAGGCAGCAGGTTTAAAACTAACATAAGGAAGTACTTCATACAATGCACAGTCCAAACGTGGAACTCATCAGGGGAGGTTGTGAAAGCCAAAAGAATAGTGAATAGTGAATCAGGTTCAAAAAAGAATTAGATACATTTCTGGAGAATAGAGCCTTCAATGGCTATTAGCCAAAATAGTCAGGGATGTAACCCCACGCTGTGGGTGTTCCTAAACCTTCAACTGTCAGAAGCTGGGACCGGACAATGGGTTGGCTCACTTGATAAATTGCCCTGTTCTGTTCATTACTTTTGGACCATCCGGCACCAGCAACTGTTGGAAGACAGGATACAGGACCATGGGTGTGACCCAGTAGGTCATTCTTATGTCCGGAAAAGCCACATCTATGAGCAAAGAAAATCTATCTATTAATGGAGATTCTCTATGTCTTAGTAAGGAGGAGAGGATGGAAGATGATAAAATACAGGTAGGATCTGATGAGAAACAGTCAATTAAAAAAGTTTCAGAGTAACAGCCGTGTTAGTCTGTATCCGCAAAAAGAAGAACAGGAGTACTTGTGGCACCTTAGAGACTAACAAATGTATTAGAGCATAAGCTTTCGTGGACTACTTCGGAAGAAGTGGGCTGTAGTCCACGAAAGCTTATGCTCTAATACATTTGTTAGTCTCTAAGGTGCCACAAGTACTCCTGTTCTTCTTTTTTCAATTAAAAAAGAGTCCCATTCAATGACATCATGTAATGGCAGACAGCTAAAAAATGACAGTTTTTTTAAAGTCCTCATATACAAATGCTAGAAGTCTAAATAATAAGATGGGTGAACTAGAGTGCCTCGTGCATGAGGTTAGTGATATAACAGGCATCACAGAAACTTGGTGGAATAAGGATAATCAATGGGACACAGTAATGCCAGGATACAAAATATATCAGAAGGACAGAACAGGTCGTGCTGGTTAGGGTGTGGCACTATATATGAAAGGAAGCATAGTCAAATGAAGTAAAAAAAATGAACCAAACTGTACCATAGAATCTCTTTTGGATAGAAATTCCATGCTCTAACAATAAGAATATAGCAGTAGGGATATATTACTGATCACCTGACCAGGATGGTGATCGTGACTGAAATGCTCAGGGAGATTAGAGAGGCTATAAAAATAAAAAAACTCAATAATAATGGGGAATTTCAACTATCCCATATTGACTGGGTACAGGTCACCTCAGGACTGGATGCAGAGAGAAAGTTTCTTGACACTTTAAATGACTGCTTCTTGGAGCAGCTAGTCCTGGCACCCAGAAGAGGAGAGGCAATTCTTGATTTAGTCCTAAGTGGAGCACAGGACCTGGTCCAAGAGGTGAATATAGCTGGACCTCTTGGTAATAGTGACCATAATATAATTAAATTTAACATCCCTTTGGCGGGGAAAATACCACAGCATCCCAACACGGTAGCATTGAATTTCAGAAAAGGGCACTACACAAAAATGAAGAAGTTAATTAAACAGAAATTAAAAGGTGCAGGGCCAAAAGTGAAATCACTGCAAGCTGCATGGAAACATTTTAAAGACACCATAATAGAGGCTCAACTTAAATGTATGCCCCAAATTAAAAAACATACTAAGAGAACCAAAAAAGTTCCACCGTGGCTAAACAACAAAGTAAAAGAAGCAGTGAGAGGCAACAAGACATCCTTTAAAAAGTGGAAGTTAAATCCTAGTGAGAAAAATAGAAAGACGCATAAACTCTGTCAAGTGAAGTGTCAAAATATAATTAGGAAGCCAAAAAAGAATTTGAAGAACAGCTAGACAAAGACTCAAAAAGTAATAGCAAAAAAAAATTTTTTTTTAAGTACATCAGAAGCAGGAAGCCTGCTAAACAATCAGTGGGGCCACTGGACGATCGAGGTGCTAAAGGAGCACTCAAGGACGATAAGGCCATTGCGGAGAAACTAAATGAATTCTTTGCATCGGTCTTCACGGCTGAGGATGTGAGGGAGATTCCCAATCCTGAGCCATTCTTTTTAGGTGACAAATCTGAGGAACTGTCCCAGATTGAGGTGTCATTAGAGGAGGTTTTGGAACAAATTGATAAATTAAACAGTAATAAGTCACCAGGACCAGATGGGATTCACCCAAGAGTTCTGAAGGAACTCAAATGTGAATTTTCAGAACTACTAACTGTAGTCTGTAACCTAGCATTTAAATCAGCTTCTGTATTAGATGACTGGAGGATAGCTAATGGACGCCAATTTTTAAAAAGGGCTTCAGAGGTGATCCCGGCAATTAGAGGCCAGGAAGCCTGACTTCAGTACTTGGCAAACTGGTTGAAACTCTAGCAAAGAACAGAAATGTCAGACACACAGATGAACATAATTTGTTGGGGAAGAGTCAACATGATTTTGGAGTCTTTCCAGTTACTTCAATGGGCTTTGAATCAGGCCCTCCAGGGCTCTTGCAGAGTAATTTACTACTTAATGTAGTAAATTCATGTGACAGATGTAGTAGAGGGTGGCATAATTGGGCTCTTTGTGAGGATAGGAGATGATGAAAGCCCTGATATGAGCAGAAAATGATACACAAGGAAAATACATATGAAACAGAAATCAAATAATAATAATGGGCCACATCTTCAGCTTCAATGGAGCAGCACTGATCTGAAGGTCTGAGTCATAATCTCCTAGTCAGGAGCATGGCTTTTTTGCAGGTGTTTGTACAGTGTCTGGTACATTGAGGGGGCTACTAGACAT
>NW_027052711.1:23785-38785 GCF_011386835.1 Chrysemys picta bellii
CCTGGAGGTTTTTCGCCTTCCTCCGCAGCATGGGGCAGGGTCGCTTGCTGGAGGATTCTCAGCGACTTGAAGTCTTTAAATAATGATTTGGGGAGTTCAACAGCTAAGTCAAGGCAGAGAATTCTTCCAGGAGTGGGTGGGTCAGGTTTTGTGGCCCGCATCATGCGGGAGGTCAGACTAGATGATCATAATGGTCCCTTCTGACCTTAGAGTCTATGAGTCTATGAGATCTCCCTCACTGCCCAGCACCCCCCAACTGGCCCCACTGCCTAGCACCCCACAACACACAAACCTCCCCCACTGCCCAGCGCCCTCACACCCTCACAGCCCAGCACCCCCCGCACACCTCCCAGACACTCACTCCACCACACCCTTCCCCCTTCCCTGGCCGCACTCACCAGCCCTGCTGGAAGGTCTCTGGCTCCTAGGGGGAGAGCGGCAAGGGGAGTCTCCAGTGGTGAGTGCGAGCCGGTTCGTGGGAGCCGGTTGTTAAATTTAGAAGCCCTTTTAGAACCAGTTGTCCTGCGCGGGACCGGTTCTAAAAGGGCTTCTAAATTTAACAACCGGTAAGTTGAAGTGACCAGGACCGTAGCTGGGGGGGAGCAGAGGGAGCGGCTGCTCCCCCTGAGCACATTATCCAAAAGTGGTGCCTTAGGAGCCGACTCCATGGGTGCTCCAGCTCTCCGCCCCGCTCCCCGGCCCCAGCTCACCTCCGCTCCGCCTCCGCCTCTGATAGGGTTACCATACGTCCTCTTTTTCCCGGACATGTCCGGCTTTTCGGCAGTCAAACCCCCGTCCAGGGGGAATTGCCAAAAAGCCGAACATGTCTGGGAAAATGGCAGCTCTGCTCCTCCCCGACTCTTCGGCTCAGTTTAAGAGCCGGGCTGCCCGAGCGCTACCGGCTTCGGGCAGCCCCCGTGCCTCCGGACCCTGCGCCGCCGGAGCCCGGGAGGGGAAGTGCCCAGCTGGGGGCGCAGGGTCTGGAGGCATAGGGGCTGCCCAAAGCGCGAGCGCTACCGGCTTCACGGTTTGCTGGGCAGCCTCCAGACCCTGTGCCCCCGGCTGGGCGCTTCCGCTCCCAGGCTCCAGCTGCGCTGGGGAAGCGCCAGCTGGGGACGCAGGGTCTGGGGGCTGCCGGCAAACCCTGAAGCCGGTAGCGCTGGGGCAGCCCTTTCCCCCTGGCTGGGAGTTGGAGGGAGGAGGGGGCGGAGTTAGGGTGGGGAAGGGGCGGAGTTGGGGCGGGGCTAGGGGGTGGGGAAATGGGCGGGGCCAGGGCCCGTGGAGGGTCCTCTTTTTTTATTTATGAGATATGGTAACCCTAGCCTCTGAACACTCCTCCCCGCTTCTCCCCCTCCCCCCCTGCTTCCCGCGAATCAGCTGTTCACGCGGGAAGCCTGGGAGGACAGAGAAGCAAGTGGCGGCTTCGTGCTCAAGCCCAGGCAGGCGGAGACGGAGCGGAGGTGAACTGGGGTGGGGGGAGCCGTCCGCGCCACAGCAGGTAACCGGGGGGAGGGGCGCGCAGGGGAACCGCTCCCCGCCCCAGCTCACCTCCACTCCGCCTCCCTGGGCCTGAGCGCGAAGCCGCCGCTTGCTTCTCAGCCCTCCCAGGCTTCCTGCGCGAACAGCTGATTGGCGGGAAGTGGGGGGGCTGCAAGCTCAGACTGACCCGGTGCTCCAGGCACTGCGCAGTGGCAGCGTGGCCCGGCTCCAGCCGAGCGGCGCAGCTGTAGTGCCGCCAGCCACCTCCAGGCAGCGCGGTAAGGGAGCAGGGACGGGATGTTGGATAGAGGGCAGTGGAGTTCAGGGGGGTGGTGGGGGGCTGGATAGGGGCCGGGGCAGTCAGATGGCAGGGAACAGGGGGATTGAATGGGGGCAAGAGTCCCGGGGGGCAGTCAGGAAGGAGCCGGGGTTGGATGGGGCGGTGGGAGGCAGTCAGGGGCAGGGGTTCCAAGGGTGGTCAGGGGACAGGGAGAAGGGGTGGTTGGATGGGGAATCAGGAGAGGAGTTGGATGGGGCGGCGGAGGGTAGTCAGGGGACAGGGAAGGGGGTGGATGGGGCAGGGGTCCTGGGGGGGGCATCAAGGAACGCAGGGGGTTGGATGGGGCAGGAGTCCCGGGGGCGGGAGGTGGGCCAAAAAGTGCTCAGGACGGGGGCGGTGGCAGAGCCCTGTGTCCTGCTCGGGGGGGGGAGGCGGGCAAGGGATCCGTGCCCGTGTCCCGCTTGGGGCAGTGGGGAGGGGCAGCGGCGCGCGCGGGCTCCGTGTCCCACTTGGGGCCGGGGGGGGGGGGCGTGGAGGCGCAGCGCCGCACGCGGGCTCCGTGTCCCGCTTGGGGCGGGGGGCGTGGAGGCGCGACGGTGCACGAGGGCTCCATCCCCGTGTCCCGCATTGCTGGCTCCTATCGGCGGGCAGGCACGCCACCAGGAGCTGCCCCAGGAGCGCCGCCACGCCAGCTTCGGGACTTTGTGTGCGTGGGGTTTAGAATCCCCCCGCGGGCCGCACAGTGAGCCCCCACGGGCCGCATGCGGCCCACGGGCCGTATGTTGTGCAGGCCTGGTCGTGTGGCATACTCTCCACATGTCTGAAAAGCATAAGACGCCATCTGCGGACAATGGCCCCAGTAGTCTGTAGACCGGAGCGACCATAAACATCTGCTTTACAAATGAAATCGTTCCACTCTATGCCCAATATACAACATTGGCATTTTATGTGGAAAGCCTCCAGCTTTGCCCACTCTGAGTGGCGCAGTCCCAATGTTTCGCAACCGTACAGCAGTACAGAGAGGATACAGCTCGATTAGATCCTGAACTTGGTTGTCGTGCCGAGATGATGTTGATTCCGTCTTCATTGTAAACGACCCATGGCAGAGGCTGCAATGCCACACTCAGGCACCTAAATAAATGGCCTGACCTTTCTCAAATGCTGAATACCAAGAACTCCTCACTCGAATCTGCCGAAGCCGTGGCTGTTCAGCTCCTCTGAAAATCAATCCACTCGTTTAGATGCCTGAATATGAATGTTAGTGCCAGACTTTGGACAGTGACATAGGAAGACATTGGCCTGAGCCTATGCATGGACTCTCATCCTACAATCCAGCCCCTCAACAGATACATCCCAGCTTCTGACTGTGAGCCATTCAGCTACAATGGGGAGGCCTAGATGCTGTAAGTGAATTAACATGTAATGATAGATAGACAGATAGATAGATAGATAGATAGATAGATAGATAGTAGAAGCTATTCTTTCTACCATCTGCCGTACAGATTTGCTCTGTAGAGCTTGCTGTCCCTGTTACTCATGGGTATTTATGTTCCAGAGGCACACATGAGAGAGGGAAGGATTTCAGGCCCAAGGCCCAAGTGGGGCAGGAAGACGCACACGCTCACCTCAGTTGCCTTCTTTGCTGAGGTAAGTTTTGTTGACTTGTTGAACTGAGATTGCAGAGCGTTGCTCAGTCCCATATTCTCACAACTGGCAGTGCCCCATATGTATGTCTGGGGCACCTTGCATCCTCATTTCTTGACCTGTAAGTGGGGTGGCCTGGGGTTTATGTAAAAGGCAGGGATTGTGTTGAAACCATAATCATCCAGATACTTCTGAGGAAATCCCTCTGGAACACTGGAAATAGCGTAGCATTCGGCCATCAGTCCCTCGGTAATTTCCCAGATTGTGACTGCGTTTGATTTCCCGTGAGACGTCTTGAAAACTGCTCTCTTTGTTGAGAGGCTGAACCTCTGAAAGTTCGCCCTGGAGAATGTAAGCATTGACAGGAGAGCCGTTGTGTTGATTCCCTAGGGCGCACTGTCCAGCATGCCGGCAGACAGACCCAGATCAGGAGGCCTGGACTTGGTACGTGAACGTAAGTAATATCCTTAGGTTAGTGCAGTGAGGAAGCAGAGGTCCCAGGGTGTGGGTCAAGGAGATGGCAATGGGGATGCAGAGGCCCTGTCATGGCACCAATGGGGTCTAATTTGTACTGTGTGCTTTGGTCATCCACTGTGTGATGATCCTCTTCTGTAATGGGCGCCATCAGCCTGTTGTAATGGCTCCAACACCACCCTCCTCCCAGCCTCAGGAGAGGGAGGTGTTCCCAAGGGAGAGGGGGCATGGCTGCGGCATCCCCGAGGCTTCTCTGCTTTATGCTGGGGGCTGGCCCAGTGGCCAGATGGCCTCCAAGTTGGTGGGGGTGGCGCACAAAAGCGGCTTTCAGGCACATTCCCACGCAGCTGCCAGGATCTGCACTGAGCCTAGGATCTGCAGAACCATATCACAGGCTGGGCCTCAAGGCTGGCAGGTTGGCAGATGCTGCACTGAGCAGCAGAGTTACTCTGTGTCCTGAGTCAGGAAGCTTTTCTGCTGCTTCGCTGATCAGAGGAGCCTGGTAGTTAAATGAGGCAGGAAGATACACCTGGTTAATGCAAAGACACAGATGGAGCCCTGGAAGCCCCTATTTCCTGGGGTTTAGTCAAAGAAGATCAGGCCTGGGCAATATGACTTGACAGTCCTCAGCAAGGACTCATCAGAGAGACCCTCAGATGTAAAGAGGGAGGAGGTGGGGGATATTGGGTACAAACTCCCCAGATCCAGTTCCTTAGTCCGGGATCTGAGTGAGGGTGAGACCAGCCCGTCAGTCAAAGGAAATAGTGGACAGTGAGATGGTTATAGGCTAAGCCTAGTGATGCAGGAATGAGTCCAACCCCTCTTTGTTCAAGGTGGCCTGATCCAAACAAAGCTCACGGAAGTCAGTCTCTCTGTTGTCTTTAATGGGCTTTGGCCCAGGCCCATGGAGAAGGGAATGTGTTCTTTGAGCCCTACAAAGGACAGAGCAGAGACCATTTCCATCATTAATAGTGTGATGATTGAGCTGGAATAAAGCTAATCCAGGGTTCCCCTTTCTCTGCTGTTGCTAAACTTCTTTTTTCCTTGTTGAGCCCCCAACACACGAACTGCTGGGCACCGCCAAAGTCCACAAAGAGGAGAAAAGAGGGAGGAGCAGCATCCGCCTGCTAAAATTCATGGCTGAGGACGGACCAAGTAACCTTTGACCCTGGCTAGCTCATTATGCGTTCCACAGGGGACCCTTATTACATAACAGTACAGTGATTGGCCAGCCCCAGGCTGGCAGGATAAACCCAGAGCACAGCAACCTCTGTCCTCATGGCTGAAATGGGCTAGTGCCACTAGACTGGGCCATGCCTCCTTCACCTCTATTACACAGCAGTAAGGGTGTGAATCACAGCAAGGAGATCAAAGCTCTGTAGAGCTAGAGACAAGCTCTCTCCTCGCCACCTTTCATATGGCAATTCTCACCCCTCCCCCCCCCCACCCTCCCCCCCCCACACACATTTACAGAGGAGACTCTAGACAAAATACAGCAAAGGGCAAAATAACTGGTACCTGGACTGTGGGAGGAGAGTTATGGGCAGGGAGTGAGGGAGCTGATGGCAAGGGGAAGGCTCCGGGCGAGTGTGGTCCCGGTGATCAGCGAGCCTACGGGAGTTATTCACATTCTCAGGAGGCCGGGACAATTGCTTAAAACGAAGACAGGAAAGCTGGAGGCAAGACCACGTTAACCATGAAAGCAGCCTGTCGGTTTGCCTGGGACGGGGACAGTCCAGCTCACAGCGTAGTTCTCCTACAGTCGCTCTGGACTGACTCTGGCTCTTGTCCCCACTGAGTCTCCCACCCCAGCCACCATGCGCACATGAGCCCAGGGCGATTCTGAGGAGACCCCTATTTTCTGAACAACGGCTTCAGGAAGGACCTGGCTGGCTGGGAAAGCGCAGAGCACTACAGAACCGGCTGGGCCCTTCATGTTTTTCAGCCTGTCTGCATATTGGATTCAGACTAATTCTCAGGCTGAACTCTATTTAGAACAGGTACCTTTGTTCCTTCCTGTGCTAACGTCACTCCGCTTTGGGGGAGAATAAGGACAAAGGCCTATTAGAGATCTGTAGAAAGCCGATCTGGGAGACAGATTCTTCCACAGCTGCTACTGTGAGATTCTGACAGCTTCCTCTGAACCATCGGGTGCTGGCTGCTGTCAGAGATGGGGTCCTGGACTGGATGGAACTCAAGTTTTGATTCAGTCTGCTAATGCCTATAGCTAGTCCTTCACTAGTCAGTACCAGACGCCAAGAACCAGCTGCTCGGATGGTGCAAATCGGCTTAGCGCTATGGACAGCAATGGAGCTCTGCAAATTCCCACCAGCTGAGGGTCTCTAGCCCTGCAGCATCAGTGACTCAGGACACTGGAGTGTGTTGGCCGAGGCTTTGAAATGATTATGGCAGTGAGAGATGGGCTCAGACTGGACTTGGGGACGCTGAGATCTGGATCCGGAGCCAGAGCTGAACGATGTGGCTTGGGGCAGTCGCTGATTACAATAACCCCTGGTGTGTAGCTGGGCTGTGTGCACTGCACGCTGGGCTCCCAACTGCAGGATTTGACTAGTAGCCTTTTAAAAAAAAAGGTTTTGAGGTGCAGAAGGACAAGGAAAAATGTGACACCCTGTCCCAGACCCTGAGCTATTTCTGTGGTACAGGGGTCCCTTTACGAACACAGCAGCCATCTCCATACAGCAGCTAACAAAAAAAAAAGCTTCCATGATCCTTAAATCCTGACCCTGTCCCTCTTCCATCCTGCACTGTCCTTTATTACACAAAGGCCTTGTCTACACTTACGTCAGCACGTAGGGTGCGTGTAGCTCCACGTGAAAGACTGTGGTAGGGAGGGCAGCCAGGCTCAGCTCGGGGAGCTGCCGGTGCCGTTCCGCACTGCCTCCCCCCACCAGAGCCTTTCCCCACTGGAATCTTTCACTGCCGTGGGGAAAGGCTCTGGCAGCGGGGAAGGGGCAGGACTCTACCCTACTAAATATAGCAGCGTAGACACGGGAGGCCCTGCATGGGCATGTAGGGTGCATAGCCATAGGGTTCAAGCGTCCCTTTACTTGCCTTAGCCAGGCCTCACCATCTACACTGCTGTTACACCCGTGCTAGCAGGGTCGAAATAGCCCCAAGTGTAGACCTACCCAAAGCAACCACCTCTGTTCCTGGAGTCCTAATTGACTGCGCTTGAAGAGGCTTGGGGATTGCAAAGGAAGGCAGGGTCCAAGTTAACACCCTAGCCCAGCAGCAGCCCCTCTGGTGGGAATTCGTCCTGGGCTCACTGCAAGGAAACAGTTCCCCCTTAGTTAGAACTTTGTATTGTTCTTCCAAAAAAGTAAGGCAGAAACTAGTCATGTAAGCCACTCACCACAGGGTGGCGCTGATGCTCTGCCTCCCCTACGTTTTTCTCCTCCTAGGTCCCTTTGCAGCGGATCAGATTATGTCCCGTCTCTGTGCCCATTGATGCAGTCTGAGTAGCAGGAGCCCTTCAGCCCTACGGTGACATGGGCTGTTATGTGTTTGAATGATTAATCCTTCCTCTTCCTATTCCAGGCCAGAAGGGCTGAGGTGCTGTTTCCCAAGGAGCTGTTCCAGGACTAGCGAGGTAAGCACAGACACGGGCCGTGCACTACAGCTCTAGGTACACCCAGGAGCGCCGCCAGCGTTTTTGCCGCCCTAGGTGGCGGAAGGTCCCGCCCTCGAAATGCCGCCCTTGACAGGCGGCAGAAGGTCCTGCCCCCGAAATACCGACGACAACGGGGGCAGCCGAAGATCCGGCCGCCGCGGTTGCCGCCCTACAAATGTTAGCGCCCAAGGCAACCGCCTAGATTGCCTAATGGGTTGTGCCGGCCCTGGGTGCACCCATGTAACCATAGAGGGGCAGGAAACGTGGTCCTTTCAGGTGGAAACGATGGTCGTTTTAATATGAGTGTAGAGTGTTTAGATGCAAGCTGGATGGCTAGAAACAGAGAGTTTGGAAGATCGATATGTAGCTGAAGATCATTGTTTTTACTGTGTTTTCCCCCTCTCATAGGAGCCTTTCCAAGCGTCACAGAAGGACGGGTCAGAGTTAACATGGCATCGAGTTGTTTGTTGCATAATAAAGCTGCTGCTGATTTCCAAGTGTGTGCGGCCAACTTTCCTCACTGTGCACTAGGCCGCGTGTAGCCATGTGACTGAGATGTCGGCCTTCTCTTTTCTGGGCACTGCACCTTTAATAGTAGAAGAATCTTGCTGGCTGCCAGCATCCTGGCTAGGGTTGCCAGGTGTCCGGTTTTCGACCGGAACACCCGCTCAAAAAGGGACCCTGGTGCCCCGGTCAGCACTGCTGACTGGGCTATCAAAAGTCCGGTTGGCGTGGGGCTGGCAGGCTCCCTACCTGGCTCCACGTGTCTCCCCGCAAGCAGCGACATGTCCCTCGGCTCCTAGATGGAGGGACGGCCGCAGCCCCATGCACAGCCCCCACCCCGAGCGCTGGCTCCGCATCTCCCATTGCCTGGGAGCCGCGGCCAATGGGAGTTGCAGGGGTGGCACCTGAGGATGGAGACAGCGTGCAGAGCTGCCTGACTGTGCCTCCACCTAGGAGCCAAGGGACATGTCGCCCTTTCCCTGGAACCGGCTGAGGTAAACACCACCCGGAGCCCGCACTCCAAAACCCCTCCTGCACCCCAACCCCCTGACCCAGCTCTGAGCCCCCTCCTGCACCCAAGCTTGGGGATTGGTCCTGCTTTGAGCAGGGAGTTGGACTAGATACCTCCTGAGGTCACTTCCAACCCTGATATTCTATGACTCTATGATTCCCTCCCAGAGTCTGCACCCCCCCACACCCCAACCCCCTGCCCCAGCCCTGAGCCTCCCCTGCACCCCAAGCCCCTCATCCCCAGTCCCACCCCAGAGCCCGCACTCCTAGCTGGAGCCCTAACCTCCTCCCGCACCTCAACCCCCTGCCCCAGCCCGGAACCCCATCCCGCACCCGAACTCTTTCCTGAAACCCACGCCCCACCCCCCTGCTGCAACTCGGACCCCCCTCCTGCACTCCAAACTCCTCGTCACCAGCCCGGAGCCCACACCCCCAGCTGGAGCCCTCACCCTCACCCTCACACCCCAACCTCCAGCCCCAGCCTGGATCCACCTCCCACACCCTGAACCCCTCATTTCTGGCCCCAGTCCAGAACCTGCACCCCCACCCCAAAGCCCATGTCCCCTCCCACACCCCAACCCCCTGCCTCAGCCCAGACCCCTCCCACACTCCGAACCTCTCATCCCTGGCCCCACCCCAGAGTCCACACCCCCAGCCGAAGCCCTCACCCCCTCCCACTCCCCAACCACCTGCCCCAGCCCGGTGAAAATGAGGGAGTGGAGTGAGGGTCGGGGAGAGCGAGCGACAGAGGGCGGGGGGAATGGAGTGAGTGGGGGTGGGGCCTCGGTGATGGGGTGGCAATGGAAGGGGCCTTGGAGAAGGGTTAGGGCAGGAGTGTTCGGTTTTGTGTGATTAGAAAGTCAGCAGCCCTAACGCTGACTTTCGGGGACGGGGCAAAGCCAGGGGCCTGCTGTAGTCTGATCAATGGCTGGAGTTCCAAGTGGTGCCTGTTGGCTCACAGTGGAGCAAGTTCAGCCTTTCCTTTCGAAAACTCAGCCGGGCATTTTGAAGGAGAATCTCAGCTTTCTTCTTCCTTTCTTTCAAGTGAGTCGCTCTAGATTTTATGGCTGTGGGTAAATACTTGAAAATGTGAACTCCAAAGGCTCAAAAACCAGAGAGCAAATCATTTATTGATTTATTAACCTCATGATTTGGGGAGGACATGACATGATTTTTGAACATGGGGTGTTGGCCCTACTGCCTCTGCATCTAACCCTTGGCAGGGGGAAAGGTACTTCCTCCTCATGGGTTGCCAATTTAGGTTGGACGTATTCCTGAAGGTTTCATAAGATGACATAATCCTTAATTAAAGATTAATCTTGAATTCATGGAGACACCAAGCCAATCCTGGAGGCTTGGCAACCCTACCTGCAGCACAAGCCGCCTTCTCTCAAGAAGAAACACCTACAAGCGAGGCCCCCCAGCTCTGCCCACTCTCTGTTTTCTTGCTCCATTTTATCATTCTGTCTTCATCACAAATCACTCTTTCCCCTGCCCTGTGGGTCATTCTATCTGTTCCTCTTCCTTGCCTGTCTCTCTCCCTCCATCTTTGTTCCTCGTTCTCTGGTCCCACCTGTTTCCTCCCTCCCTTGTTCTCTACCTCATCTTCTGCTTTGCCCACCCTTGATTCATCTCCTACCTAGAAATTTAGCCAGGAGAGTGGGGGTAACCCCCCAATTCTGGCAAAAAGTGGTGTGGGATCTTCAGCAACGACCCCTGATTGGGATCTCAGTTTTACGGCTCCTCCGGCAGGTGGTCCAGCAGCAGAGCGCCCCCTAGCCCCATTGGCTCAGTATTGACACAAGGTACCTCCAGCTCCTGCATTCCAAGCAGTGCAGGCTGGAAGATTCATAGTTGGCCAGGGGGAAATCAGACCAAATCTGAGTGACATTTGATGAGGAGGTAAACAATCATGAGTTAAAAGGTCTTGCAAAAACAAATCCTCAGGTGCCCGCAGATGCTCCTACACATTGGCATTCTCTGACATCACGGCCTGCTCCTGTTCCTCCTCCTGTTCATGTGTAGAGAAAAGCCTGAAACACTTGGAGAGCTTTAATTTTCTCTGCCCCATGCAGAGGTAACAGGATAAATGATCCACACCTCTGCTTACTTCTCTGTGGGGAAAACACACCTGTTCTGCATTGCTCGAGCCACAGGGTGACTCATGGGAATGCAAACGTTCTCACTGACCTCCCGAGAGCCACATCAAACACGGAGCCGTGGCAGGAAACAAACCTACCAGACTGTAGGTCACGGCAAGTTCGGCTCTGGACTGTATTTCACCTGCAAACTGTTAACAATACAGGCAGCTCCAGAGGGAGTGCCACCAAAACACCCCCGGTTCAGCTTTGTGTTGACAAGAGCAGCTAAGGACACAGACAATAACAGACCCAGAGCTAGGTTCTTGACACTACTGGTTTCCTAGGGCATAGGTTTCTGGCCCTATGCCCAGTGCAATTCAAATCTGTTATTATTATTATTTATTTGGATTTCAGTAGAACCTAACGGCCCCAGTCCATTGTGCCAGGTGCTGTATATGTGTTTGTTATTTATATTACCATACGATTTAGGCGCCCCAGTCATGGACTAGGCCCCATTGTGTCAGGTGCTGCACAAACACAACACAAAAGACAATCCCTGCCATGAAGAGCTGACAATCTATCAATGGGATCAATCTTCACACTGTGCACAGTCTCTTCACAAGCGCACAGTCAACCTGCAAAACTATAACAGGGTTCAAAGAAGAACTAGATACATTCATGGAAGATTAGGGTTGCCACCCGGCCAGTCCGAGTTCCGGCTTGTGTGTCCAGGAGCCATTTGACAAGACCTGATATCTGGGTTTTTTGGATCTGGAGTGGAAGAGGTGGATCAGAGGGTGTGGTCTGGGAGAGAGGTTTATCTCACGGTGACGCTAACACTTTTGACTGGCTGGCCAGGAAGTACCGCCCCCTCAGATCTGAGGACTTCCTGAAACAATCAGAAACACAGATGGACTGGGGCTGCAATTGCTCTCCAACAGTCCCACCTCTGGGACCCAATTCTGGGATTCACAGCATGGCAGTCAGCACGTCCTAGAGCACATGTGGGTGTCCAGCGCCATGGGGCTGGAATTCCACTCTTGCCCATCATAAATGCCAGCTGCCACGCTGCCGCTGGAGGGATTAGGAGCATTTAGATCCCAGGCTGTGATTAGGTCGCTGACGTTCCTTTGTACAGACTAACACCTTTCACCTGGGATTCGGGGCAGGACTGCTAAGGGCGCAGCCGCAGAATGCGCCTGGTCCAGTGAAGCTGCCTGCAGAAAAGAGCATCTGCGTGGCAAGGAATGGCTGAACTGGGCAGGGTAAGGACGCGACAGGTGAAGCCTCTGGTATGGCCCTCGAGGTGTATATGTTCTGTATGCGGCTCCTCCAATACATTACGTAAAGAAGAACCCCACGGACTAGACAGTGCCATATAGGCACAACCCTGGTAAAGTTTTATGAATGAAACAATATTCATTCATAAAACCGGTTACCCCAATAACTGGCTAATTAACAGTTAAAATGCTTGTTAAGAGCCATAGCTGTTCAGTCAGCTGCCTTTGTGAGTTTCACTATCAATCCAATTCCTGCTTAAATCACTGAGACTTGCACTGCTTCAGTATTGTAACTTCTGTTCACCATTTATTACACTTGCCTACAGTGTAACTTCTGTTCACTGTTTGCCATCCATTATACTTGTCTATATTGTAACTTCTGTTCACTGTTTGCCATATTGTCATTCAAACCCCATTTTAAAACGCTTACTCCATTTTGTAAGGGCTGGTCCCCACTTAGTCCGGACTTCGGACTAAGGTACGCAAATTCAGCTACGTTAATAACGTAGCTGAATTCGAAGTACCTTAGTCCGGACTTACCGGGGTCCAGACGCGGCCGGAAGTCTCCCCCCGTCGACGCCGTGTACTCCTCTCGGAGAGCTGGAGTACCGGCGCCGATTGTGGGCACTTCCGGGATCGATCCGGGATCGATTTATCGCGTCTTAACCAGACGCGATAAACCGATCCCAGAACATCGATTGCGTGCCTCCGGACCAGCCGGTAAGTGAAGACTAGCCCTAAGGGCTTGCTGCAACCTTCATTTTTGCAAACCCTGCTGTAATCTTATTAGTTTAGTCAGGGCCGGCTTTAGGAAGTGAGGGGCCCAATTCGAACATTTTCCGCGGGGCCCCGACAGGGATGACTTAAAAAAAAAAACACGTAAAAAACACCTTTAATTTCTTCCATGTATTATTTACTTTCCATAACTATATAAATAACAAAATTATATATTACATACATTGCGTAATGTATGCGGATGCATGCTAAGCCTACCTAAAGTTATTGACACACACCCCAGGACCCCTGCCCCATCCAACCACCCCTTCTCTCTGTCCCCGACTGCCCCTGGAACCCCTGCCCCTGACTGCCCCCCAACGCCGAACCCAACCCCTGCTCTTTCCTGACTGCCCCCCCAGGACCCTTACCCCATTCAATCCCCCTGTTCCCTGCCCTCTGACTGCCCCGACCCCTATCCACCCCCCCACAACCCTCCGAACTCCCCTGCCCTCTTCCAACACCTGCTCCCTGCCCCCTTACCGCGCTGCCTGGAGCCGCTCGGCCGGGTCCGGGTCTGGGCCGGGTCCACTCTATCCGGGCTGTGTTCAGGGCCGGGTCCGGTCCGGGCCCGGGCCCGCTCAGCCCGGGCCTGGGTCCACTCGGTCTGGGCCGGGTCCGGGCCGGATCCGCTCGGCTGGGTCCGGGTCTGGGCCGGAGCCGCTGGGCCAGGGCCGGGCCGGAACCTCTCGGTCCGTGCTGGCGCCGCTTGGCAGGGGCCGGCGCCGCAGGGCCCAAGCTGAGCCGGGCCAGAGCCGCTCGGCCGGGTCCACGTCCAGGGCGGGGCCGGGCCAGAGCCTCTCGGGACGGGACGGTGCCACTTGGCCAGGGCCGGCACCGCGGGGCCCAAGCCAGGCCGGAGCCGCTCAGCCGGTTCTGGGTCTGGGTCCGAGCCGGAGCCACTCAGCTGGGACCGAGACTGGCGCCGCCGGGCCGGGCCAGAGCCACTCGGCCGGGACCGGGCTGGGGGTGTTCGGCCGGGGGGCCAGGCTGGAGGGAGCCGCGCGCTCGGCCAGGGCCGGACTGGGCCTCACTGAGCCTCCCTGGAACTCTCCTCGCATCCCCCCCTCCGGCTTACCTCCTGCCTGCTGCTTGTTTCAGGCTTCCCACGAACATCTGATTCACGGGAAGCAGGGGAGGGGGAAGGAGAAGGTGGGCGGAGCGTTCAGGGGAGGAGGGGTAAGTGGGCCGGGGGCGGGGTGGAGCGCTGCGCGGGGCCCTCTAGGCGCGGGGCCCCATTCAGGGGAATCGGCCGAATCGGCCTAAAGCCGGCCCTGAGGCTGCACCGTGTTATTTGTGCTTTGTGGCATGAAAGTAATCCACATTCAGTCTGATCTCTGTGTACCCTAGCTCATTAATAGACAAACCCAAGAGATATACCCGAGTTACACTTCAGACAAGGTGTAACCCTTCTGCCAGGTGGAGCTGGCAGCAACCAGGGCTGGGATCAGTATCTAGGGGTTCCTTTTCAACAATACAACACAGAACTGGCTCGAGCCCCCACCCAGTAACCTGGGAAAATTCCACACCACCCCTGGGTTCCTGAGAGGCAAAACTTCCCCACTCGCAAGCACAGAGTCTGAGTGTAGAAAAGAAACTTTTAATGAAAGGAGGGAAGTCACCCAGCATTAATGAAGGGAAATGGCACAAGCAGGATTCATAAACATAAAACTGAGCAGGACACCCACCCCAGAGCGCGTGGGGCAGAGCCTTCCGCCTCGTGTTCTACAACCAAAAGTTCCTTTTCTGTGCCCCTCTCTGCTCCCTCACCATAGCCCGCTCACAGGGGTTGTCCTTGGTCAGTGAAGACCCAGGGGTCAGAGGTGCATCTGTGTGAGTTCACCTCCCACCAGCAGAAGAAAGCACCTCGCTTGCTCTGCCATCTGAGCACTTGCTCTGGCTGGTTGCCCTACCAGCTGTGGTTCCTCTCCGCTGGCTGCCCCGCCAGCCACTTGTTTGCTGCGCCCGCCGGCCACCTGCCTCTCTGCTGGTCAGTCTCTTAATGATTTTCAGCTTTTCGCAGGTGGGGGTAGAAACACAACCCCACCACAAGTGATTTCAGCTCTTATTTAAGCACTTAAATAATAAAGGCTTTTAAGAGAGCCTATTTAGCTCTGTCTTTGAACAGTGGGAAGGACCAGGTTAAACCAGACCAGGGACCCTTTGGAAGAATCCACCTTTTTTGGCTGGGACACCTGACATTTGAGACCCTGGCTTAATGAGGTCTTTTCAGCTGAGGGTGAACCCCTCATTTGGCCTAGACTAAGCACAGTTCTGCTCCCCTTCATTCATACAACAACATTGATAACTACATCTCACTACCCCTGCTTTCAGTACTAAAGT